>NC_059130.1:125587234-125702897 GCF_020740605.2 Lemur catta
ACCAGCGATGCCCGGGGACCACGATCGGCTGGTGTCGGGAATGGGATGTGGCTTCGAGGCCATCCCTGTGCAGACAGCTCTCTGGGGCGTGGTCTGGGTGGCGGCTTCCCTGTGGGCAGGGCCGGCACCCCCCACGTGGTCACGTGGCTCTCCCAGGGGCAGGGGGACAGCGGGGCTCCTCCCAGGCCCAGGAGGCGAGGCCCCTGGCCTTTGGCCCACCCGGCATGTCTGGTCCAAGTCAGGCCTGCGCCGGGAGCTCACCCAGCCCCTTCTCTGCCGAGGGTCGTCCCCTGCCCTGGTGCCCTCGCCTCCTGCGGGCACCCTGCTGGGGGTCTGGCCATCTGCTCCAGAGCGGCCGGACGACAGGACACACCTGGTCAGCTCCTAGCCTCGAGCAGGACCAGCCAGGAGCCCCTCCCGCCAAGGCAGCCTGGCGCCTGCCCCGGGCCCCTGCCCTGCAGTCAGGGTCTCTGCGCTGTCCGGGCTCCGAGGACGGGCCTGGGGTGCCCCACCGTCCCCCAGAGCCTGGGTGGGTGAAGCCCCAGAGAAACACATGGGGAGTCTGGCCCCCCGCCCATGCCCTTGGCCGCCTGCCCGGCCCCTCCTGTGCCCTCTGCCCCCAGCGCCAGCTGCCCTCTGACACATGGGCCCAGCAGCCACCTAGCACCACGCAAACAAGTTTCTTTTTTTTCTTTCTTTAGGGCAGGCAAAACAAGAGAAGACAAGAAGCGGAGCGAGAGGGACTGCCTGTTAGGCGGGTGAGTCACTGGGGACGCCCACGAAAGGACTGAGGTGACAGCCCCCAGCACAGCCCCCACGGCAGGGCCAGAGTTGTCCCTGACCCCACCAAGGCTGTGGGTGCCTCGTCAGCCGTGACTTAGGGGGAGCCACAGCTCAGCCTTTGGGGAGCTTGTCACTCTCCTCAGACCAGACACTCTGAGGATGCCACCTCCTGCAGGAAGTCCTCCCTGACTGCCACGGTGCCCCTTTGGGCTGGAGACCGTCCAGTGGGCTTGACCTCTCTAGTAGGGTGGGTGGAGGCCCACCCCACTGCAGCCCCCATCTTGGCAGCTCTCAGTCCCCAGGGACCCCTGCAGAGAAGCTGCTGGGGGCAGGAAACTGAGGCACAGGGGACTCGCCCCGCATTACCACAGCCCAGGAGACCACTAAGGAGCCAGATAGGCCCACAGAGGGGAGGACAGGAGGGAGCACCAGGGAGTCAGGGACAGGCCAGCCCAGAAGAGCCACCGAGGTGAGATCTTTCTCCTGCCCGGCAGGTGGAGGCAGCCGCCAGCCACCAGCCAGTCCTCGTCTCGGTCGTCCCTGGGAGCCTGAGTGACCCAAAGCCCAAGCCGTCCCGGCCAGCGTCAGATGAGCACCAGGGCAGGACCCTAAGCTGCCGAGGCCTCGCCTGGGCACCTGAGGACCGGAGAGACCCGACCACGGAGTTCTGGATGTGGCTTCTGACGCTTGAGAAGGAAACGACGGGCCAGGGGCCCTGGCTGCACAGAGAGGGCCTGACCAAGGGCCCAGGGACAGGCACAGATGGCCCCACAGTGCCCGAGCCATGGCAGGAATCTCGGGTCCCTCCCACCCGGGAGCCCCTGTGGCTGCAAAAGGTGCGGCCCCTCCCCCGGGCCCTGGAGGGGCAGAAGTGGGTCCTGCTGAGCTCAGGGGCCGGTCCCTGAGGAGGGGTGGGCTCCCCCCACCTAGACCCTGTTCAATCCATCCAAGGTCAGAGGGAGGCCCAGCTCCCTGGTTTCAGATGGGGAAACTGAGGCCCAGCGGTGGTGGCGAGTGTGGTGCCATGTCTCGAGCCAGGTCGGGGGCTGCCCAGGGCCCCTCAGTGACCTCATGCGTCCCCAGGAGCAGCCCCACGGTGACGGCTGAGTCACCGCCCGCGGCTTTTTAAGGCACAGCTGAGCGCAAGGGGCAATTTAGGTCTTTTTGACGAGGCACGTGGCAGAGAACGCAGGGCCAGAGCCAAGTGCACAGACACGGGCTCACAGTGTGACGCTGCCGTCCCCCCCCACCCCCCGAGTCCCCAGGAAGGGGCCCACCTGCCAGGCACCGGGGGCTCAGGTCGGCAGGAGCCACCCGCCCCGGAGGTCTCACGTGCAGGGGCCTGCGCCCTTGGGCCTGGTGGGGCCCCCGCCTGCCATGTGACCGGGGGGGGGGTGTCCTTGAGCGGGGCAGGCCCTTCAGGGTACGCTGCCACCCTGTCCTCCTGCCTGGGTGGCCGCCCAGTCAGATAAGGGCCGGGAAGGAGGAGTCTGGAGCTCGGGGAGACCTGGTCCCGGCGGCTTGGCCACCCCGGGCCACAGGGACAGGCCACGGGCCGTGTCGGGCCTCGCTCCGGGTCTCACTTCCTGAACTGCGTCAACCCCCACAACCTTCACAGCGCGATGAGCCGCGGCGATGCTGCTTCCTCACAAAGAGGGTATAATAATCCCAAGAAAGCAGAGCCCGAAATAACCCACAATGCGCACTTGCCGGGCTCCTACCGGAGAATGGGACTGACTCAAACACAGCTGCAAAGTCGCATTAAAAATACACTAAACACTCGCGCACAGGCACGAGCCGCGGCGAGGATGCCGCCTCCCACAGCACTGCGCAACAGGTGTGGGGGTGAAGACGGGGGCATGGGCAGGGGGGGACCCTGCCGCATGGGGTGGGAGGCCAAGGGGCTCCCCAGTTGCCCAGACCCCCGGCTGGGCCCCCACCCCCTCCCCCAGGGCCCCTGTGAAGGTTCCATCAGCCCCCCAACCCCGTGGGACCACCCTGCCCCCACCCTGGCAGGCAGGTCGGTCCTCCGGCCACATGGGCAGTTGCAGAACCAAACTCAGAACTCCCTGCCCGCCCCTGGGGGCCCCCAGCCACCCGCTTGCTGCCCCCTGGGCTCCCTCCACCAGCCTGGCGCAGGCTCCAGGAACAGTGGATGAACCGCCACGGCGTGGGGCCTGTGGGGGCAGCGGGTCCTCGGCCCTGACACCTGGGCTCCCAGCCAGGGCAGGGGTCCAGGCAGCTCCAAGTGCCCACTGGCCTCGGCTCCCACGCCAAAGGGTCCTGGAGATGTGCCAGCCCCGGGCACCGTGCAGGGCGCTGAGCACACAGCCAAGTTCCCGTTCCAGAAACGAGCGCCCCGACAGCAAGGAGAGAGCAAATTCTCTGTCCTCCTGGAGGGTCAGCCCCAGGCTGTGGCCGGTGGAGGCTGCCAGGGCGGAGCAGGGTCTCCGGGCGAGGGCCAGGCTCAGGCCAGCGCCCAGCACACCCTGCTCGGCCCAGCGCAAGAGCTTGGGCCACAGGGAGCGTGAGGTCCAGCTGCCCCCTGGCAAGGAGACCGGGGTGGGCAGCAGGCTCCCAGGGGACCCCCACACCCCTCTGGCAACAAGGAGACGATGCTGAGGGTCGTGAACCTGAGCCGCATGCCCTGTTCCCAGCACCAGCACACACCTGCCCTGGGACACCATCCAGCCTTGTCAGAGATGGGCCCACAGCCAGGGCCATGCCGGGCAGCACAGCCAGGGAAGGGCTGGCCCAGGTATGTCCGTGGGTGCCCGTCCTGCCCCTCCCCAGACTCGGGGCCTCCCCCGAGAGGAGAGCTCCCTGGGCCCTGCATGATCCCCGACTGCAAGGCCTGGGGTCGGCCACAGGGCCACCGCCTCCCAGGAAAGGGTCAGGGTCCGCTCAGGGCATTACTGGCTCAGCCCCTTGGGGTGGGAGCTCCGAGGCCTTGGGCCCCCCAGACCACCCCCCGGAGGGCAGCCACAACACACCACACCCCACACATGCCACGTCATGGACCCTCACATGCCACACCACGCCGTCTGGCCCCTTCACGAGTGTGCACCTGAGCTCCCCAGGGGCCCACAGAGGTGGCCCCAAGACTCCCATCAGAGCTGCGGCAGGAGTGGGGGGCTGCGGGCCGGGGCCAGTGCCAACAATGCAGGGCAGCCACCGGGCCTGGGGAGACCACGGGTGCCCAGTGCCCTGCCGGAGAGCCCAGTGGCTCTCTCGGCTCATCCCGCAGCGCACACCCGCAGGAGGGGACGCTCCGGCTCGGGGCGCCCGCATCTCCCTCAGGACCACGGGCCTGGCCAGAGTGTGCTGGCGTAGACACGCCACAGGCCTCAGATGTGGCTGTGCCCGGGACCCAGCTGCCTTGTTGAAGAGGGGCCGTTCTGGAGAAGACCCCCTGCCCGCCCCCTCCAGCGAGCCCCCCAGGCAAACAGAGGCCACACCCCTCCCCCTCCCCACCCGGCGAGGCCCCTGCTGCTCTGGAATGTCACTGTGGCCAGGGGCCCTCCCAGAGAAGTGGCCACAGCTGGACCTGGAAACTGGCTCTGGCTGGTCCCAGGACCTGCCTCTGCAGCCGGTGGCCTGCTGGGCCCAAGTGGAGGGAGCCCACCCGGAGCCCCTCCTCAGGGTCTCACCCGTCCCCACCCGACACCCCCAGGAGCAGCCTGGCAGCCTTCCTGCTGACACCCCTAGTGCCCCAGCCCCCAGGGGCTCCCCATCCGCGGGGCCGGGGGCTTCCCTTGATACCCCGGCCACACGGGAAGTGCAGGAAGGGCTTTCCCAGGAGCCCCGGCAGGTTCCCTCTGCCCACACGTGTGCCTGGCGGGGCGGGAAGCCCCGGCCAGGCACTGCGCTGGCGTCTGCTGGTGTTGGGGGAGGGTGTCCGTGGCCTGCCAGGGGCTCCACACTGCCCACAGGGACAGGGACACAGAAAGGGGCCGCCAGGACGGACAGCAGGGCACACCTGCCCCTGCTGGGAGGACAGAGCTCTCGGCCCCACGGAGGTGGGAGGAAGGGCTGGCAGAGGTGGGGGGTCGTGGCCCTGCCAGAGGGGGTGGCCCTGGGCAGGCCGGAGAGCAAAGGCCACGGGGCCCCGTGAGGACCCTGGCCCCGGGGGACGCTGGAAGCGAGTCCGTGAGTGACCTGCGTCTCAGCCCCGACCACGGCAGCACGCCGGCCCCAGCGCCCTCCACAAGGCAGAGGGGCCGGCACCCAGGGAGTGCCTGCTGTGCACCGACACCCTGCCTGGCCCTCTGCTCTGCCACCTGTCAGCCCTGGGACCGCAGAGGCCACCACCCGAGCCCCACTTCCTCATCTTCAAGTGCAGCACCCAGAGGGCCCCCCGGCATAACACACGCAGGGGTCTCCTCTCCTAGGCTGCTGCCAAGCGGGGTCACACAGGGAGGGCGCAGCCAGGGAGCAAGCCAGCCCCCTGCCCACGCTGAGGGCAGCGGGGACACTGAGGCTGCAGGGCGTGGCCTCACTGCAGCTGCATTTTGGCAATTTTCCTGGCTGCCATGGGAAGACGGGGCTGTCGGGGGCCACTGCCATGGGGCTCAGCCTAGGCCAGAGTGGAGGTGGCAGGAGTGGGCAGCCCTGAGAGCACTCGGGGGGGCCCCAGGACTGGACATGGGGCAGGGCGGGCATGACCCGATGGCCCGGACGTCCTGCCGGAGCAGCCAGGACCAGGCGTCCAGCCGGCGTCTCCTCCTGACCCTGCCGGCTGCGTAGACAGCACAGCTCGGACAGTGCTGCTCGGCTCGGCCGAGCTCCAGGCAAGCACACAGGAACTCTTTCCTTGTGCACCTGCTGCATACGCAGCCGGGACCACGGGAGACCAGCTGAAGACACTGCCGGGTGGGGGAGGCAGCCGCTAGGCACTGGCCCTCCCAGGAAGGGAGGCTGTGCCCTGTCACTGGCTGGGGGGCGCCGGCCCCACGTGAGTTATTTAAGCACCTCCTGGACCATCTGCTGCTCCCTCGGTGGCTGGGGTGGGCGATTGATGCATGAGCTCCCCGCGTGCCGTGGAGGGGCCTCGGGGCAGGGGTGGACCCCAGCCTCCTGCTGCTCCAGGGGCGGCTCCCAAAGACCAGAGCAGCCGGGGGCAGGGAAGCAGGGAGGGCTGGCCAGGAAGGGGCAGGATCAAGGAGCCCCCTCACGGGCTCGCTCCAGGGCAGCAGCTGCTGCCTTTGAGCAGATGAAACACTTCCGCAGGGCTGCTCTCCTGCCAGGCAGGACACAGGGACGGGGGGCGGTGGGGGGACCCAAGCCTCGTAGCTCCCCGAGAACCTCTGGTCGGCTCCCGGAAGGCCCATGGCACTAGGCGCAGAGCTGGCCCGGCTGCACGCAGCCCAGATGTCCCCTCCTGCATGCCGAGGTGCACGCGCACCCACCATGGCCTGGGGGCCGGGACAGAGCGGCTCTCGCTGCGCAGGGCTGGTGCCGGGAAGGAGGACAAAGGCCCCGGGCTCAGCACGTGCCTCGTGTGCGCGGACACCTCCCCACAGCGTGGCAGCCCCTCCAGCCCCAGTCCGGGTCATTGCCTCCCTGCAGCCTGGCGCGGGCCGGGCGCAGGGCTGGCAGGAGCATGCCAGGGGCTGAGCTTGGGGGGCCGAGGTCATCAGCACCCACGGAGAGGTCCCACTGCCCTGTCCCCACCTCCGTCTCCAGGGCTGCAGTTCTGGGGGGAGGGCTGACCCCACGGAGGGGGGCACCCTCTGCAGCGGGCGGGTCCTCCGCACGCCCACCCCACAGACCCTGTGGGACAGGCCCTTGGAGCCAGTTACCGGGGCACGGGGGGGAGGCCTCCCCCAGAAGTGGGGGTTCATGGAGGTCGCTCCCCTTGAGCTGCTGGAGCTAACGGGGCACCCGCAGCCCAGCACTGGCCAGCACAGGCCCTGCGACCCGTCTTCATCACCCATGCTCTCAGCTACGCTTTCGGGCCTGTCACTGCAGGTCACGCTCCTTGGAGATGCTGCCGCACGTGATCTGGGGGGCAGGGGAGGCACATGGACGGCTCCGGCCCCAGACCCCAGTCAGGGCACAGGCCGCCCAACCTCGCCTGGGAGGTGGCGAGACCCAGAGCCTTGGCGATGTGCACCCCGGCAGGAGTCCTCCCTCCGGAACACGCCGGGCCCCACCTGCTGCCCTGGCCGGCGCTGTTCTAAGTCGCACTTGGAGTCCCGTCTCCAGGGAGCCGGGCGGCCAGGTGGGCCCCTGAGGGAGAGCGAGGCGGGAGCCAAGGCCACCTCCCCGGGCTGCTTCCCCCCACCGCGAGCCGGGCCCCTGCCGGCACGCTCCTCACCTTCCCTGCCAGTAACCGGCTCACTCTTGCGACCATCACCATCCCCTCGTCAAAGACAAGGAAACTGAGGCAGAGGGCCAGTGTCTCACCCAGGAACCCGCATCCCAGGACCGGTGGGGGAGAGGGGATGTGAGCCCAGGCTGGGGGCTCCGGCCGCGCTTAGCCGTCAGCGAGCTGGCCCAGGGGTCCCGAGGGCGGCGAGGGGGAGGGGGAGGTGCTCCTTAATCAGCTCCTTTCATGTTTCCGAAGCCGCAGGAACCGCCCGGAAGGAGGCAGCGAGGCTCAGGGAAAGTGGGGCATCTCACGACCAGCTGACAAGGCACCCCGGGGCCCCAGCCCGCACGGCGAGGCCACGAGCGGAGGGGGGAACCGCTCGGCACTCAGAACGTCTCATGAAGAAGCGAAACCACTTTGCAAATGAAGACCAGACCCCCTCACGGGAGGGGTCCCCCATCTGCCACCTCTGCCCAGGCCAGCCTGGCCCTGGATGAACCGCGGGGGGCAGGGCCCAAAAGGTGCCGCGGGCTCCCCGACGTGTCTCAGAGGCCCCGGCGGAACCAGGGAGAGCTGTGTGTGGGGAAGCGGCCTCACTCCCCACGTCCCACGAGACGGCGGGCTCCGAGGGCCGGGCTGGGGAGACCGGGTCACCGTAGCCGCAGTCCAGGCGTCAAGGCGCCTGCAGCCGCCACTCAGCTCTGCCCAAGGCTGCCAGCTCTTCAGAGAATGGCCAAGACCTGGGGGCTGTCAGGGAGCAGGAGCTGGGGGTGCCCGGACACCTCGGTCTCCGGCCAGTGACGACCCAGAGCAGGGCGGGCGGAGCCCACTGTCCCCCCGGAGGCAGAGAGGACGGCCGGCCTTGTGTTGCTGCCCACTGCAGTCTGCCGCTGGCCCGTTTTACAGGCAAAGATGGCGAGGCTGCGTCCGCCACCCAACGCCACCTGCTGACCCCTCCTGGGCAGGGCCCTGAAGAGCCACCGTCCCTCCTGGAGCAGAGACCCCTCCCCAGTGTAGACCGGCCTCCGCTGCCCACCTCACCCGACCCCGTTCCTGCCAGGTTGAGCCCGTTCTCCCAGCTGCCCTGCACGGTGTCTATGGCGGGGCGGTGCCGGGGCCTCGTCACAACAGCTGCCCGGCGCCGGGGCTTGGGAGCCGCTGACCCGGGGGTGACCCAGGGCCCGAGACCACAGCCCTGCCCCGCAGCAGCACAGGGCCTGGCACTGGACCGTCTGATGAAAGGGGCGTTTGCGAGACCCCAGTCTGCCCGCCTGGGAGTAGCGTGACTTGGGGCTGCTGGGAGCTGGGAGCCGCCGTCCCCAGCCTGGCCTCCGCGTCCCCCAGGACCCAGGACCTCCTGCCCCTCCCACCTCCTGCAGCAGCCTCCGGAACCAGCGCCGGCCACCGACAGACTGGGGTGGCGGGAACGTGTCAGGCAGCCCACGCCAGTCCCTCCTCTGCCGGCGGGACCCAGGGGCGTGAGGCCCGGCCCTGGCTCTGGAGCACCAGTGCTCGGCTGGGGGTGACAGGGTGGACCGCGTGGCCGTTTAGGGGCTGAGGAAGACATGTTCACATCCCGGAACCTGGGCACGTGACCTTATTTGGAGAAAGGATCTCTACAGACGCGGTTCAGGGACAGATCTCGAGAGGAGGGGATCATCCTGGATTAGCCAAGTGGAACCAGAATCCAGGGACAAGTGTCCTTGCGGAGACAGGAGGTTTGAGGCAGACACAGGGGGAGACAGGCAGAGGTCGGAGGGACGCAGCCACGGCCCAGGGAGCACCTGGAGCCACCGGAAGCTGAGCGGGCAGGATGGAGCCTCCCACGAGCCCCCCGAGGGCGCACGGCCCAGCCCACACCTCGACCCAGACGGCTTTGGCCCCCAGAACTGTGAGGGAATAAAGTCTGATGCTTTAAGCCCCCCCCAGTGTGTGGCGAAAAGTGCCCCATCTGGGGCTGCGCTGGATGCCTGGTCTCCCCTCTCCCCCCAACACGGGGGCACCTCCGCCCCGTCTGGCTGCCCAGCGGCCACAGGCTCTGGATGACCTGCCACTCCCGCAGCTCCCGGAGCAGGTGGCTCTGGACACAGCCCTGCAGAGGAGGACGGGAAGCTCTGGCGAGTAGGTGACCTGCCCAAATTCCCACAGCCGGTGGGCGGCCAGGGCCTGTCAGGGACAGCGACACCCTGGGCCCCGCTGTACGGCACACGCACCCTCAGAGGCCCCTTGCACGCCCCGGCCTCTCGCTTGGCTGGGGGCAGGTCCACACGCACACGTGCAGCGACTGCCCTGAGTGACGCTCCAGCCCTGGAGGGCCAGGCCAGGGCCCTCGGTGACACACACCCAGGTCCAGGCTGGGCCGTCAGCGGAGCGGGCAAGGCCGGGGGCACCGAGCACAGGGCTCCCTGGGCCCTCCTGAGGGGCCCAGCAGAGGGGCTTGGCAGCCTCTTGCCCCCCAGGCCCCCTGCCTTCCGACCGCTCCAGGGTCAGTGACGGGGTCCACAGCCCCAAGTCAGCTGCCCGTCCCTAGAGCTGCAGGCCCCGGCCATCTCCCGCATGCCGTCCTGGTCACCTCGTCCCTCCCAGCTCTCCACTCCAATACACCAGCCTGCCAGCCAGGTGAGGGGACCCCTCTTTGCACAGCAGAGTCTCGGGGGGAGATGGGAGCCCTGAGAAGTCCAGCAGGCTCACCTCCTTGCCCGGGAGTGTACATGTGTGTACATGTGTGAGCAAGTGTGCATGGATGTGTGAGGGCACACGCGTCCACGGATCCAGTGGGGGGAGGACATGAGGAGGGTGATCTTGGGGGGTGCAGGTGGGTTGAGCACTGTGGGCTTCCCCACAGACTCTGGGCTGGGCTGGGCAGCCCCTCACAGCCGCCCCAAGGTCCCACCTGTTGCCATCATGCCAACTCCTCCCACGCCTCCCGCCGGGGGGCCTGACACACGGTGGGGGCTCTGAAAGCAGGTGTGAGGAGCCTGCTCCGATCTGCGGGGGTGGAGACCCCGGAATCGATTCCCAGAAGGCTTCTGGGAGCTCAGAGGGCGGAAAGGAAAGCAGGGAGAGAATCCCCGGGGCGGCTCTGAGGCCCGGTGGGTGCCCCAGGCCACCTCCTCCACGCCGGCCCCTGCCGCCCTGGAGCTGGGCCCCAAGTAGGGGACGGGCTGGCTCGCACACACGGACACATGTGCGCACAAACACGCACAGCTGCAGGGCAGGAGGCAGAAAGAGCCCCAGTCCAGACTCAGCCTCAGCCTTGGGACACCCGGGCTGGAGGGACCCCAGACTCGCGCTGGTCCTGACCCGTCTCCACAGCAGGGGCCGCAGCTTGCGGCTGGGCCGGGCAGCGAGGCGGCCTCCTTTGTCCCTCTGTGCTGGGCGGGCAGAAAGGACAAAAGCTGCACTCCCGGCTGGCTAGCTGCTGCCGCTGGAGACGTCTCCAGGAGCCCTTCCTCCGCTGCCTCGGATGCCTGTTACACAACAGACCTAAGAATAATCCGGAGGGCGGTCGGAGATGGAGCTGCGTCGCCTCCCGGGACCCTGCAGCTGGGTGGAGGGTGGGGCCCAGGGGCTTGCGGTCTGGCTTCTGCCAGGCCGGGGTCCGCCTGGGGCCCGAGGGGCACCGGGGGGCAAGGCTGCCCAGCACTGGGAGGCCCCGCTGCGGAGATTCCTGCCCCCACCCCACCCCCATTCAGGCTGAGTCACGAGTGGCAGGTAGGACCCCAGAAGGTCTAGGGCCACCTGTGCCCTGTGGCCCTTGGGTCAAGAGCCCCTGTTAGGCCCGTGAAGGCCCAAGAACAGGCAGCTGCTGATGCGGAGCCCGGCCGGGCCACCGGGGCAGCAAGGGCCCCTCCGCACCCAGCGTGGGGCTGCAGTGGACGCAGGAGCCGGACAGGAACAGGAAGCTGGGACAGGCAGCAGGAGGGGACCTGCTGGGCTTGGTCCCCAGCCCACCCTGCAGCCCAGCAGACGGCCCACCCCCTCGCAAGCCCCTCCAGCGGAGCAGGTGGCAGGCAGCCTGTGCACCTCTGGCACGCGGCTCCAGGCGGGCTCCCTCCCTCTGGGTGGCAGGCGGCAGTGCGGTGGGACAGTTAGCAGCTAATGAAGTAGTCCTATTAGGTGCGAGTAACAGAAGATATACAAATTGGCCCGTAGCTCTTCATGTATTGCAGATATTAAAAATTAAAATCCAATTACAACTCGTATTGTGAAACCCAGCCACTGCTGCTCACGGCAACCGTGTGTGGGGCAGGGGATTATGTAACCTGAACTCTCCGCAGTGGGGAGTGAGGGCCTCAGCGAACTGGGGCCACCTGGCCCCCACGGCCCCCAGGGGGTCTGCAGGGGGTCTCTCCCACCCACAAGCCCCTCTGGCCCCTGTGGGAGGGGCCAAGACCTGCAGGCTGCCCAGCCCACAGCCCACAGACCTGGTCCAAGCAGTTGGGGAACAGCTGGGGGGTCCCTGTCTGGTCACTCACAGGAGGGGCCACTGCCAACCCGCCCCACACCCTCTGGATGCCCCTCTCCCCTGGGTGCCCCCCAGCTGTCCCCCAACTGCAGCCAGCCCTGCCGGGGGCTGGACACCAGGCCCGTGCTCACTGTGCACGGCGCACACAAGACGCCAAGGCCACCGACCCAGCCCCGAGCCCCCAGCCCCGCACACACTGCCCAAGACATGCTCCCATCGTCCCCGGCCACGGCCCAGGCCCCCTCCGGCCTCTCCTTTAGCTGCCCCAGGTTCCCTGGGGAGACGCCCAAGCAGGTGCCAGTCCCTCCCCTCCACCCTCTCCCAGCACCGGGTTCCAGACGACAGCGTGAGGGTCGGCTCCCTGAGCCCCAGGGGGCAGGGCCCCCAAGCAGTCGGCCTCAGGGAGAAGGCTGCAGGGACCCTTGGGGCAGAGCCACGGGCACACGTGTGCCCACCGCACGCTGCCTCCCACCTCCTTTCTGGAACCCCGGACCCTCCGTAAGGCCTATGTGCAGAGGGGCTGTGACGGGGCCGATTTAGAGCCAATTCCTTCCATTAGGCCAGGCTCTTGGGGGGACGTACAGGCTGGCTCCCGTCCCCACATACCAGGCAACAGTTGGACAATGACCTATGACCTCTGACCCGTCCCCCAGTCCCATGGTGCCTGAACTCCCCTCTGTAGCCACAGCTCTCTAATCCAGCCCCTGGGCCCAGAGAACCCTGCAGGACACCGTGGACCACCCTAGACAGAAACATGGGCACCGTGGCCCAGGCCCCAGGCACTGAACGTCACCCCACGAAATGAGGGCATTAGGGCACCAAGGGAACACAAACTAGGGTGAAGGCCAAGGGAGAAAGGCGATTTCGGTGGTGAGTCACCCTGTCTGCCTCAAGGGCCACCAGGTAGGGGGAGGGAGGGGAGAAGAAAGGAAGAGGGGAGCGGAGTGGGGAGGAGGGGAGGGAGGCAGGAGTGCCCACCCCCCTACAGGATGCCCCATGACTGCCCACGGCCCCAGGAAGTGCCACTCCGCGGCGGACACTCACCCCCCACACTAACCCTCTCAGGCCCACTGCACCCCGACCTGCAGTGCCGGAGAGGCACGGCCCTGGGCCAGGTGTGGCACCTGCAGCCCAGGCAGACGGCCGTCCACCCGCACCTGGGGCACACCCACACGGCGGTGCCCCTGCCGCACTGCCCGGGGAAGCAGGCGCCCCACGCCTGGGCTCCGCGGGGTCGTCTCAGCACAGGTCCCAGCACCAGCGTGACATCCGCGGGAACCGCGGGAGGAAAGTTTGCAGAGGGGTGGCCCCCAGATCCCTCACCCAGCACCCCAGGCAGCCGCGGGGACGGCCGGGACCCCTGTGCCTGTCCGCCGCGGTCCCACACCCGCACCGCTGCCCCGGCGAGCGCCCGGCCCAGACCCGGCCCGACCCGGCCAGGGACAGCGGCGCCCCTTCCACGCCGCCAGGCGCAGCGACAGGAGCGGCACCTACTGTGCTTCTGCGGGGCGGCTCCCGCGTCCATTGTCTCCGCGGCGCGGCGGCGGCGGCGGCGGCGGCGGGGGCGGCGGGGCGGCCGGGCTGGGGCGCGTCAGCCGCCGGGCTGGGGCTCGGGCCGGGGCTCCGGCTCCCGCAGCATCTTCCCGCCCGCCCGGGCGGCCCGCGGCGGGCTGTGCGCGGGCTCGGGCGCGGTGACACTGCGCCCCGTGGAGGCGCCGCGCGGGGAGCGCGCTGTCACTCGTGCCGCCCCGCACCACACCCCCTGCCTGCCCGCGCCGGGAGGTGGCCGGGGCGCGGGCGGCACGGGGGTGGGGCACAGAGCGAGCGCACGGGCGCGGGTGGGGGCGCGGGGCGCACGCGGGGCCACCGGCTGCCCGGGTCCCCGCCCCGCAGCCAAAGTAGTTTCTGCTCAAGGATGCTGGGGGGCCTAGCGTCCCCTCCGTCACCCGCGCCCCCCACCCGGCACCCAGAGGCTGGACGGGAAGGGGGCGGGGCTGAGAGCCAATTCCCCTCTCCAGGCTGGGCGAAGCCAAGGCCAGGTGTTGGGCGGAGGTCGCTCCCTCCTGGCCCCGCCCCCACCTCCCTGCTATTTGGAGAGAGGGGCCTGGGCCACCCCTCCCCCGACTAAGAGGTCGGGGGCTCCCGCAGACACCTGCCGGAGTCCCTGGAACTGGCGGGGGAGGGTGAGAGCCCAGCCCCAAGGGGCTGCCAGGCACCCTTAGCTCACGTCAAGGGTCCGCCCTCCCACGTGGGGTGGGTGGAGAGGAAGGTGGGTGCTGTAAATGCGGAGCTGGCCCACTCCCTCCCCAGGGCAAACCGGCCCATCCCCCTGGGCCTGTTCCATGTTCCAGGCTCTGGAGGCCCCAGCGCAGCAGTGGAGAAAGGCCCAGGTGCTGGGTCCCGTCCTGAGAGCCCCTGCCTCATCAGGCTTCTCTGCAGCCAGGCAGGAGCACGGGACAAGGAGAGAGAGTCCCGCCCTCACCTGTGGGCAGAGAGGCCTCAGCTCCCTGCTGGGCCTGCCTTGGCCTCAGAGCCAAGAGGCGGAGCTGTCCCAACAGCCCCGCCTGGCAGCCCCTGGTGCAGGGTGGGCTCCCGCACTCTGAGCCCCCAGTTTCCCCGCAGGCCACTTCCACTCCCCAGCCCACCAGGGAAGTCACAGCATCCACCTTAGGGCAGCCCCGGCACCCACGCCACGCTGTTTCTGCACCCAAGGGTCCCCGGACTCCATCCTCTGGGGTCTGATGTGAGCTATTCAGAAGGGGAGGGGGAGCCTCCCAGGCCCACTGAGGCGAGGGACGGGCACCCCGGGCTCTTCAGCTCTGCCTGCGGGGAAAGGAGCTGCGGGTCTGGAACAGGCCCGGACGAGCAGCAGGGTGGGAGCAGGTGCAGGAGCCGGGGAGGCTGGAGGTGCGGGACGGGTGTCAGACAAGTGCTGCCAACACCCCCACTTTGCTCCAAGGCAGACCCTGTCCACTGTCGGCCCTGGGCTAGTGAGTAAAGGGGAGACGGGAGGCACCGACTCATCCCAGCTCCCCACAGACTCACGAGGAGCCTCAGCCTCCCCGTCTAGGCCTCAGTTTCCCCAGGGATAGACCTGCTGGTTTCTAGGGTTCTTTTCAGATTGCTGCAGCCAGGAGGTTTCTGGCTTTGCCCGAGCCATACAGTGGACTTCTTGGCTGTGCCGTAGGCCCCGGGCACGCTCAGGATTCCTCCTGGCACACGGCAGACCTGGGAGAATGCATCTTGGCGCTCGAAGGGCCCGCAAGGCATCTGCTTTCCAGGAGCTCCGGGCAACTCCCAGCTCCCTCACGGCACCAGCGGGAGCTCTGTGCCCGGGTGTGCGCTCGGGCGATTCAACGGGCTGAGGCTGGGTGGGCTCCGGCAGCCTCCGGTCAGAGTAGCAGCAATGGCATTGCCCCGAGCCTGCAGCGAAGGCTCTGCCGTTGCTACTGCGACAGGCTGTCAGAGCCGTGCGCCAGGAGCTCGGCTGCCTTGGCAGGGGCTGCAGGTCAGAGGCCATCAGAGCAGCACCCCCCTGGCGATCCCCGTGGGCAGCCCTGGGCTCTGGGGTGCCGGTGCCGACTCGGGGCTTCCCCGTGCAGGGAAGGCTATGTCCTGGCTCCCCTTGGCCTCTTGGGGGCACACAGGACCCCCAGACTCCACCCTGGCTTCCTCTCCTGGAATGCTGTCCCCAGCAACTTCTCTGCCCGCCCCACACCGGGGGCCTCATGCCCAGGCCAGGCCAGCACCCCTGTGCCTCTCTCCTCCCCCACCCCACCTTGACAGCATCACCTGGTCCAGGACCCACAAGAGTGAGAGGGACACATGTCAGGTGGGGGAGGAGGCAACGCCAACCCACACTCAGAACCCACAAGGTGGGCACAAGGTGTGCGAGGATGAATGGATGTGGGGCGCTGGTGGGCCCTGAGGGCGAATGAGCCCAAGCCCTGCCCACCGCAGCCACCCGTGCTCGGATGCTCCGGCACACGCACAGGCCCGCGTGGGATTCCCGCCTGGAAGCCGGGAGCGCTCTGCAGTCACACCTGTGGTGCGACACTTCCCGGCTTCTGAGACACCACAGCAGGGCCTGGCCAGGCAGCCGCTGACGATGGGGCTTCCTTCTGCTGCCATCCCCAGGCCCTGCAAGGGCTTTTCTCGTAGTTTCAGCCCTGGGCACCCCCTCCCATCACTGCCTGGCTTAGAGACCCCGGGCGCTGGGTGCAGGCAGGGTGGGGAAGCCCAGCCCTCCTCCCTCAGCTTCCTGGGCACCTCGAGTGGGCAGCACCCTCCAAATCATGCCCACAACACGCCTTTCCCAGATGGCATGGTCCTCTCTGGGGGCCTCCTCACACTGGGACAGAGACAAGGTCCTGGCAGCAGGACTGCCTGGGCACAGCCAGAGTCCCGCAGCTCATCGAGCTCAGGGTCCTTGGAGGACGCCCCAGGAGAAAGATCCACAGGCTTCTGTTCCCAGGAGGACATGGCAAGAGCCGGCGACCCACGGACAGAGGGAGAGACAGAAACCAAGAGCAACGAGATAGAGAAGCCTGGGCCTCCTCCCGCGAGAAGCCAAAACTGAAGTGCAAATTGGAAACCCCAGAAGAAGCCTCCGTTCTGAGCCAGAGGCTCCAAGAATCCGCCATTGGAGGATCGGGTCTCCGGGCAGGCTGCGCTCAGGGCCTCGGGGTGAGGCCAGCTACAGAGACGGGCGGAGGCGGGTGCACCCGCCACGATGGCCAGGTGCCCATGGGGCAACTCCAGCAGCCAGGGCAGCCAGCCCGTCCCCAGCCCCCGACCTGAGAGCCCGGCGTCCCAGATGTCCCAGCTAGTCCTCCTTCCTGGTTCTCCCAGATGGGCCCTAAAGCTCACTACCTGGGCCGTACCCTCCCATGTGCCCCGCCCCTGCTGCTGAGCCACAGGCCACATGGGACCCCTCAGCCTGGTGCCCAGGAAGCCCCAGAGACTGGCCCCTGCTATCTTCCCCCCACCGTCTGCGCCTCCCCTCACCAATGCCCTGCCAGCCTGACTTCTCCATGGGCCTCTCCCCCTCCTGCCTGGCCACCAAGGTCTGAGCAAGGCACCTCCTCCAGGAGGCCTTCCTTGGTTATCTTGTTCAGCAGTGTCCCAGGACATGACCTCACCCTTCCCATCAAGATCGTGAGGTGTGTGCCCACTGAGCCCCGACACTCCGGCCAGGCCTGGCTCTGGTGTCTCTCAGGCGAGGTCCCTCCTCAGTGGAGCAGGGTCCAGCCGACTCTGACCCGTGGCCCTGCGTAGGCTCAGGCTCTTCCAGCAGGCGGCGGTGCCCAGCCCGGGGACAAATGGCTCGGGGCGAGAGCGGGGCTCAGAGACCTTTGTGCAGTCCCAGGTCACCACCGAGGACAGGCCCGAGAGACACGCAGGGAGGCCGCGAGAGGCACAGCTGAGGCGCCGCCAAGAGCACGCGCACACACGCCGAATCGATGGGTCTAATTGGGCAAATGTGCAATTCTCAACTGGCTAAATTTAGAAAGTGTGTTTTCATTTTTCACCAGCATCTGGTCTTAAGACATCCCGTTCTCAATCAGAACTTAAGACAACGCGCCAGATCGGGTCCCAGGCCCCACCGGCTCCAGCTTCCCATGCACAGGCCCGGAGCCTGGGCAGCCCTGGGGCAGGCAGGGGAGGCCGGGTCCGGCCAGCGCTGGCTGGGTGGGAGGTGGCCATGGTGGGAGGGCCGAGACCTGGCCCCGGCCCCGGGCAGGGCTGAGCCTCCAGAGCCCTGTGCCAGCGTGCATGAGGCACCAGCTGTATACCAGGCCGTCAGGGGCTGTCCCACTCAGCAGGAAGGCAAGAGGCCCCAGCGGCCACCTTTAGGCTCAGGGCCCTGGACTCCGAGAAGATCCTGGGAGTAGAGCCCTGTGGCAGGGCCTGGGAGGACTTCACCGCCCCCTTGCCCACCCCCCACCCTGTGCACCCTGTCCCCCATCCAGAGCTCCCCAGGACAGCCCTTCTCAGCTGGCTGGCCTCGCAGGACATCTCACCAGTGGGCCACGCTGCCCACACCTGCCCCAGCCCAGGAAGGCCAGCCCTGCACCCTTCAGGAGACCAGGAGACGCTGTGCCCAGGAGGCAGCTGGTCACCCAGGCAGCGCCAGTCCCAAGGGCAAACAGAGACGGAACAGCCCAGCCCTCGGTCCAGGCCTGCATAGCCGCCCGTCTGCCTCTCCATCCTCCCACGAGACAGAGCGGCAGGCGATGCTCAGCTCTGGGAACTGCTGCGGCCCCGCAGGGAGGGAGCGAGGAGGCCCCTGCCGTCTTCCTGGCCGGGGAAAGACACTCAGAGCCCAGGTCCCAGGCAGCAAACTGAATCCCACACTGGCCAGAGCAGCCGCCCCCTAGCTGAGCCCACCAGGGCTGGGGCCACAGCGGGCGTCCTCATCTCTCTGCCCCGGCCTCACTCAGCAGCCCCCAGAGAATGCCAGACACCGGCCTCCTCCCTCCTGGAAATCACAGCTGGGGCCAGGTGTGCGGTGACTGAGAGCGGTGCCGCTTTGCACGCGGGCCCCCTCGGCCAGCAGCTCTTCCCAGCGCTGCCCTCCCTGGGGGACCCTGTCTCGGCCCCTCCCCAGTCCCTGCAGAGAGCCTCCCACCACCGTCCCCACGTCACACAGCACAGCCAGCCTGGGGAACCCAAAGCAGCCTCCGCTGAGCTCAACTGGCCACCCGGGTGTTCTGAGCTCCAGTCCCCAGCCCCAGTTAGCCCAGGCAGGCCGGGACCCTGGGCACCAGGCCCCCTGTTCCCGCAGCCTGTCTGAAGACCCCCCAAGCCCAGACCTCCTCCCTGCAGGGGCAGCACCCAGGCCCCTCCCACAGCCCCACCAGCCTCCAGCCTGTCCACCATCCCAGACGGCCTCCCCTGCTCCCAGACTCTCCTGTGCCCTGTGTGGTGTGTCCCCTCCTTCCCAGCTGGGGCCCTGGAGTGTCCCCTTCCCTGCACACAGGCAGGATGGCCGGGGCTCGGCCTGCCCCGTCGGCGGCAGAGCCAGGTGTCTGCGTCCTGGTGCCCTGCAAGGCCCTGGGGTGTGCTGGGGCTCACGGGCCGGGGACTTCTCAGACTGAACGTCCTGGGGAGCAGCTGCTTCTAAGGGACACCTTCCTGTGGGGGCCGAGGTCTCTCTGGTGGCCCAGGCACAGCGTGGGTGCCGAGGACACAAACACGCCACAGCCAGTCCTGCACAACCTGCCCAGGGATGCACTCCGGCAGGGTCACCTGTTACCACATACAGCACTTGGGGGCACACAGCACCAGGGAAAGGGACCCACTCCGTTCCGAGTGGGGACAAAACAGCAATGCAACCTCCCCCGCCCCAGGAAGCCCAGGCGGCCGGCTGCACCTCTGCTTGCTCAGGGTGGGAGTTGGCGTCCCCGAGGACAAGCCCTCATCATACTGGTACACGACTGCGGTCACCCTGGCCGGTATGCTCTGAGGCCGGCTGACCTCCAGGCTGCTGGTTAGAACCGTGTCCCAAACAAGAGTCATTAGGCTGAGTCTGAGCCCCAGAGCCAAGCTATGGGGCCGTTTTGTCTGCTCAGGGGCAGAGTTTGGTTTTGCCTTTCTGAACCAGGCTGCTTTCTGAACGTGGGGAAGGAGACACGCCCCTGCCCAGAGCCCTCCGGGTGCCCACGGAGAGAAGGGGCCCAGGCGCCACTGTGCCAGCAGCTGGGGCCACTTTCTCCAGCGGCAGCTGGCCTCCCGATGAGGCCCTGTGTCCTGCCTCCTCCTGGAGAAACCTCTGGGCCTGCCCCAGGCAGGGGCTGACCCTGGAGGGAGGTGCTCCCCGCACAGGCCCCCCGCCAGGCCGGCACCCGCTCAGCGAGAGGCCGCCTCCATCTGCTCAGCCAGAAGCTGAAGCGGGAGCTTCAAAGAGCTCAGCGCACATCAAACGCTGCTGCGCACAGAGACCCGCGACCTCCAAGGGAACGACCGGAGGCACAGACGGAGAAGCCCCACGCGAGATGCATGTGGGAGAAGCTCCCTCGCAAGGTTGCTCCTGACTGCGGCGCGCAGAGATGACCGGGAGGCAGCGAGGGAAGAAAATTCAAAGGTTAACGGGACGGACCCAGCCAGCCGTGGCAAGAGCCCGGGCTGGGCCGTCCAGGAGGAGTTGGCGGCACAGCCGGGAGAAGCGGGCAGGCGGGAACAGAAACCCGTGCACGCAGGGCTTGGGGGACAGACGGTGATGGCGGGTCTCATTTCCCCCTTACATTTTCCTGTATTTTCCAAAGCACCCCCGCTCTGAGCCGGGCTTTCATAGCCAAGAACAAAAACTCATACAAGAGAAGCCGACACACAGCCAGTGTAAAGTCCCCGGGAAGCAGGTCTAAGCGCGCTGCGAAGTCGGAAAGCCCCGGGGTCCGCATGTCCCTCCCTGGGGACACTGTTCCCCGACCCCAGCCTCGCTCTCAGCCCGGCTGGGCGGGGACACACACTCGCTCCAGTGCCCGGGGCCCTCAGGGCCGGACCCTCCTCCCAGCACTTCCAGGGCACAGGAGGGCCTGGCTGTGCCTCAGCGGCCCCCGGCCAGCAGGTGTCCTGGCTGCCGGCCCACCCACCCAGCGGGGCCAGGGAGGACCCGTCGGCCCTCAGAGGCCAGGCGACCCTACCAGACCTTCCTGTCTCTGGTCCCTCAGCTGTCGGCCCAGCACCATGAGCCTCACCACAGCCCTTGTCCCACCCGCCCAGCAGCGTCCTGGCCATCAAGGGTCCTCCCAGGTCACTGGGCCCTCTCGCCACAGTGAAGCAGAGACCCAGCCCGGGCACTGAAGTCAGGACGGCCGGACTGTCCTTGTGTGTGGCCGTGCTGGGCACAGGAGCTGCCGCGGCCGGGGGTCCAGGCTGGGAGGGGCGCAGTGGGAGGAGGACCCCTTAGCATCACTGGCTCAGTACTGGAGGGCAGCCCGAACGAGCCTCCCGCCTCTGCGCTCTCGGGGGCCTCGGCTGTGCCACGCAGACTCCCGACTGCCAGCTCCTTCCCGAGGGAAACGCAGCCCCAGCTCACAGCTGGGGGGATGGGCACAGGCGGGGGGGATGGGCACAGCTGGGGGGATGGGCACAGGCGGGGGGGATGGATGGGCACAGCTGAGGGGATGGGCACAGGCGGGGGGGATGGATGGGCACAGGTGGGGGGATGGGCACAGGTGGGGGGTGGGGGTAGCTGCTCTCCCACCCCAGCGCCGTGGGTGCACTGGGAGGACAAACAGGCAGCTGCCGGGGCCCCAGAAAGAGCAGCTGCCACAGGTCCCCTCACCAACCCCAGGAATGACCTGCAGGCGTCTCTCAGGGCTGGCCAGGCTGCCCATGACAGCTCCCCAAAACGGCGAGCCACCCGCCATGTCTCTCCAGCCCTGGCCTGCACACCCAGCTCTGACCCTTCACCTCTGGCACCTGTGACCCTAGTGACACTGAGAGAGCAGGAACCCGGAGGCAGTCTATGCACTGTCAGGGCCAGGGGTGTCACCTGGGCAGCTCAGGCCTTCCCTGTCCCCAGCAGGGGGACGCCGGCGGCTGGGCACGGGGGCGGGTGCACACCCCAGAGCCGCAGCCGCGTGGCTCAGCCACGTGCCCAGCAGGTCATCGCATTCCCCATCCTCTGGCCTGCGGGACAGGACTGCACTGTCCAGATGAAACCCCGTTACCATGGATACGCGAGAACTGGGGTAAGACGAACTGCAGAGGGGCGGGGCGCTGCCAGCCATGGGGGCTGTGGGGCCCGGAGGGTCCGCCAGTACTGTCTGCTGCCCGGGCCTGGGCCTGGGTCCCGCACTGTCCGCCCCGCCCCAGGCAGGGAGCCGTTCTCCTCACCCACGCGCTCCTGCCCCCAAACCGACCCTCGTCGTCACCGCCCCTGCTCCGAGCTGTGGGTCCAGGCGGGGAGATGAGGTCATAGCCAGCATTGTGGGGGTCCCCCCCCAACACCCTGTCTGCAGAATAGGACCTGCCCCATCGTGGGCAGCCACAGCTGTGAGTCCGGGAGCGGGGGGACACAGGGCTGGTGCCGGGCAGGTGTGGCTGGGCTCTGTGCCAGCCACCCAACCGGGGACCCACAACCCAGCAGGCCAGGCCAAGCCCGCCCCAGAGCAGCGTCGAGGCCACCCCACGGGGCACCTTCTGACTCCCCGCAGGAGGGGAGGGGCAGGCACTGGCTCAAGGACACAGGACAGCCTCAGTCTGAACCAAGACGGAGCCCCCACCGCCAGGGAGACAGCCTGCAGCAGCTGCCCCACCCCGGAGCCTCCAGAAGGCTGCCCACCTGCCCACAGGGCCGGTCCCTGAGCCGGAGAGCCAGAGCCGGCCACCCTCTCTGCTGGGCAACTTCCCACTGCTCAGGGGGCTGCCTCAGGGAGCCTTCTGGAAAGACCTCAAGGGCCAGACTGGGCACCCCCACCCCATCGTCAACCCAGCACCCGGCACAAGACCTGCCTGACCACAGCATGGGCTAACCAGGCGGGGGCAGGGACAGCCTGCGGGGCCCCCCTTCCCGGGCACCGTTGCTCCCACACCCGGCCCCGTGTCTGCCCCCAGGACTGCTGGCCACCTGCTGGCATCGGGGCTCTCAGGGACTCTGGGGCCCTGGAGCAGAGGGCACAGCTTGCTCCCTGCCGTCCGGCCTTTCAGACAGTGCCGAAAACCAGGCCGTGCGGCAAGGGGCTGAGTGCAGCCAGGCAGACACTTCTCCACCCTCGGGTCGGGGAGGCCTGTCCAGACACATCTGGGGAATGCGGGCTGAACAAGCCGGAGCCGCCTCTGCAGGGCCCAGCGGTGCACGGAGTGTGAACCCACGCACACCCCACGCGGGCACACGCACACATGCAGACGTGGCACACATGTGCACGCGCTCACCGCAGCTCTACCTGCCAAGGCAGCAGCAAGGAACCCCAGGATGGGCAGGAGCAGTGGGTGCTGGTGTGCACAGGCATGTGCACTCACACCACACACATGCACACACGTGCACACACGCACACACAGGCAGGGCAGCCAGCAACAGGCCTGCGGCTGCTAGAGCAGCTCAGCAAACCAGGAACTCGGGAGCAAGAGGACCAGCCCTGTCCCTGAGGCCTCCGCACCCGGCCCACACTGGACCCCAGGGGCTCCCCAGAGGGAGACCCCTGCCCAGCACCAGGCCGCGCAGGGGAGAAGATGGCAGTCCGAGCTGCGGGGACGCCTCGCCTGGCCCCTGGTGGCCGCAGCGCACCAGGCAGGAAGCGCTCACCCCAGGGGAGAACCTCTCCCAGGTGGGCTGTGTATTTTGATAGAATCTGCCCACGTGAAGGGACACAAGGTGCAGGCCGGGCGCTCTCGGACTGCATGCCAGGCTGCCCAGCCCCTGCGGCCCCACCTGTCCTGGGAGAGCTGGCAGAGGCCCCTGCTCCCCAGGGAGATGTCACAGGACTTTGCGGTCCCTGAACTGAACCCTGAGCCACACAGTCCCTGGGGCTCAGCAGGGAACGACGGTGCTGCTCTCTGGCTCTCGCGGGCAGCCAGGGCCCGAGACTCACCCACGCGCAGGATGTTGGCGCTCAGGAAAAGGCGTCTGCTCTCCAGGTTGGGCCCTGGGTCCTCAGGCGGAGGGGCAGCGCCAAGGAGGGGGCCAGCTGGCGGGGGCGCCATCGCAGAGGGATCGTGGGGGGCAGCAGCAGCTGAAGGGTGGGCCTGGCCGAGATCACCAGCCGGGGCCGGCCCTGGGCGGGAGGCAGGGGGAGAACACTCTGAGGCCCCTGTGCTCCCGGGGCCCCCAGCGGCCCTTGCTGGAACGGAGCCTGGGCCTGCGGCTCATCACACACCTGGGGAGAGCAGGAGGGCAGAGGGCGTCGGGGGCCAGGTCTGCACAGAGTCCCGCAGCGTCCAGGGTCCCTGGGGCAGGGACGCGGCGTGGACCATGTGCCGTTTTGCGGCCCAGCTCCACGGGCCTTATACACAGGTAGACCCTGGGGTGGGGCGGGTGGAGCAGGAGGCCCCAGAGCCAGGTGCGGGGAATCAGGAGGGAAGGACCGAAGGGCCGCGGGAGGGCCGTCCACACGACCTGCCGGAAACCCCTAGCCCTAGGGGGGCAGGTGAAGCTGGAGGGCTGGGGACAGTGGCAGTGGCTCCCTCAGCAAAGCTTTCCGATTATTTCTCTGTGCTGGGACTTTGTCCTTTGCTTGATGAAACTCGAAGGCAAAACCGGAATTGTTTTACAGAAACCAGCCGGCCTCGCAGGAGCAAAGCCGGCAAAACGAGGGGCACCTGCTGCACCTCAGCCCAGCGGCCTCGGGGGGAGCCTCTGCCCGGACCTGTCCTCCCACCCCGCTGTCCACCTGGCTCCTCACTGCCCCACGATGGCTCCTGCCAGAGCCTTCCGGGCCACCTCTGCCTCGGTGCCCAACCCTCCCCGAGCCCCTCCCTGGGGCCACAGAGAGACTAACAGGGGCCGGGGTGGGGGGCCCGGAGCCCTTCTCCCCTGCCCAGGACAGAGCTGCGGGGGCCCGGCCCGCAGGTGGCCGTGGCGATGCCTGTGCCCTGGGACACCCAAAGCCATCGTCTGCCCAGGCAGGACGGACGCCGGGGGCCCGAAGGCTCTGGCAGCCCGGGCAGATAAGGCTCACGCCCTCTACCTCCCGTCCCTCCTCAAACCCAAGGCTCACGGGTTCCTGCTGGTGCCCCAGGAAGGAGGGCCCCTCGGCCCTCTGTCCCCCCTCAGCCTGCACACTGCAGGCCCCAGGCTCCAGCCACCCCCCCCCCCCACTGCCCCGAGATCAGCAGCAGACCTGGAATTGCTGGCCAGGTGTCCCTCAGGGCCGGGGCCCTAGGAGGTCGCAGGGACGGGGCACCTGCAGCCCACAGGCCCCAGGCCACCCCGGGCTCCTGGTGCACCCTCAACCCGGGGCCCCCTCGCCCAAGCCTGGCTGTGCCCACCCCTCTCCCCCGTGCCCCTCGCTGCACTGCCCAGCTCACCCACGGGTCCAGGGTCTCCCGGCCCTGGTCTCTGAGCAGCTGGACCACAGCAGCCACACAGCCCGTGAGGCCTGTGCCAGCTCCAGCCACCAACCCGGCCGGCTCCCACCAGGTTCTGAGCAGTCACTGCCGCTTCCTGCTGCAGCGGGAGCCCAAAAGCCGTGCCCCAACACGCCTGCCAGTGCGCGGGCCGGGCGTGGGGCTCCAACTGGGCTGGCACAGTTGAACCTCATTAGGAAACAACGCCACGCCGGCTGCCGCAAGCCAAGGCAAGGCCGCTGAGGACTGTGAGGTCAGCCGTTGGCGTGGGCCCCGCGGCACCCCACCCGGTGAGCAGGGGTCTCCTCCCAGCACGGACACCAGGAAGCCCCTGCCTGCCTGTCCCCGTCCCGAAAGCCCCGCCGGCCTCTCGTGGCGCCCTTGCCCCAGCCACGCTGGTTCCTGCAGTTCCCAGCGGGCAGGAGCTGCTGAGGGGCCTGCAGCAGGGTCGGCACCGCACGGGCAGGGCTGCGGGTCAGAGAAGCCCTGGCAGGCCCTGCTGTGGGGCTGTCCCCAGCTAGGCCGGCTGCTCCCCGCCCGGGCCGTGGGGTTCTGGCAGCCCCGAGCCCAGGCCCCCAGGCTAAGGGAGCCCGTCCCAGGCCTCCGGCCTCTGCTCAGATCCTGGCCCTGATGCCAACATCCAGCCCCTGGGGACCGGCCGTCAGGGGCAACCACACACTGATGGCCTCCCTCGGGGCAGGGCTGGGCCAGGCAGCAGTGGTGACAGACTGGGGAGTCCACTTGCCCTCTGTCCCCATTTAATCAGGAAGCACAGCCCAGGCCCAGAGATCCCGGACAGTGGCCCAGCCCCCAGCCGAGTGCCCCGGGCCTGAGGGCCACACCGGGACCAGCACGTCCTCCTCCGTGCGTGACCAGCCCCGGAGGGTGAAGTGGCTCCTGCCTAGGAGGCCCTTGGTGTCCTAGGCTTCCCGCCTGCCCTGGCCGCCCCCTGCACAGAGGGGCCCGGGGTACCTGCTCAGAGCCTGCGAGCCCGGAGCCCGCTTCCCACCCTGCAGGGCGGGCGGCTGCCACTGTCTCCAGGCCTGAGGTGCCCTGTGTCCCCCAGAGCGAGCACAGCTCCGCAGGCAGCAGGAGCCCAGCTGCGGGGCCGACTGCACCCCGCCCGGTTCCACACGCAGCAGAGATCTCAGCAGCCCCGGCCTGACCCCAGGAAGTGTGGGGCCCAGTCAGGCCCCTTGAGCCTGGGGCCCTGCGCTCACAGTGGGCAAGAATGACAGGCAGTCCGGCCACGCATCTGGGCCCAGGGCTGGCTTCGTGGAGGGCTCTGGAGGCAGAGCGGAAGGGAGTTGGTCAGGAAAGGGCAGACCACCGGGGCAGGTCCCAGGTGAGCGAGGGGCCGCTCGGCCAGCGTGGGTGCAGCCAGGGACTCAGCTCTGCTCTGCAGGGAACGTCCCCCAGGCAACGGAGGGACTCAGGGAAGATGCTCACAGCAGCCCTGGGAGGGGCTCTGGAGGCCGCGGAGTCGGGGGACACAGGGAGCTCCATGCAGCAACACAAGGGCCCAACACAAGCCCCGCCTGCGCCTGACACCTCCCTCCTGCCTCACCCTCTGCCAGGGCCCTGGCACAGCCCGGGGAAGCCCAACCTCTGCGGGGGTGTCAGCAGGGGGGAGTCCTCCCCTCCGGCCCAGGCCCTACTGGCCACCCAGACCACAGACAAATCCCACCTTCTGAAGGGAGAAAGTGAGGCCCAGAGACCCCTCCCACAGCCACCAGCAGCTGACGTGGCTGGGCCGGGACAGGGCGGGCTCTCCCCCAACGCCCCCCTCCTCCTGGACCCACTGCCTGAGGCCCCCAGAGCTGATGCTGTGCGGTACCCAGAGGGTGAGAGGGCCGCCGACGGCCCCCAGCCTCCCGTGTCAACCCAGGGCCCGCTCCAGCCCACCTCCCAGCCCCTCCATGCCCCACAAAGGGTCTCAGCCCAGGTGGGCCCCCACCCCTTGACACCTCCCTCCCACACCTGCATCCCTGCCACCCAACTGCAGTCCCCGGCTGGGCGTGGGTCCCAGGGTGCGGAGACCTCTGGCAAGAGCCCTGGTGATGGGCCCCATGGTGGGGAGTCTACCGCTGGGCCCTCTCCCAGGAGCCACCAGCGGCCTGGAGCCCCACCTGCCCTCCCAGCGCGAGGCCTCCGTGCGGCCCAGCTCCCCGGCTCTGGTCTCTGCACACAGAACCAGGGCTGGCCCAGAGCCGCCACAGGCCCAGGCAAGCTCGACCGCCACGCTGAGCTGGTCGAGCCAGCCGGAGCCCAACTGCGGGGCCGACTGCACCCCGCCCGGTTCCACACGCAGCAGAGATCTCAGCAGCCCCGGCCTGACCCCAAGAAGTGTGGGGCCCAGTCAGGCCCCTTGAGCCTGGGGCCCTGCGCTCACAGTGGGCAAGAATGACAGGCAGTCCGGCCACTCATCTGGGCCCAGGGCTGGCTTCGTGGAGGGCTCTGGAGGCAGAGCGGAAGGGAGTTGGTCAGGAAAGGGCAGACCACCGGGGCAGGTCCCAGGTGAGCGAGGGGCCGCTCGGCCAGCGTGGGTGCAGCCAGGGACTCAGCTCTGCTCCGCAGGGAACGTCCCCCAGGCAACGGAGGGACTCAGGGAAGATGCTCACAGCAGCCCTGGGAGGGGCTCTGGAGGCCTCGGAGTTGGGGGACACAGGGAGCTCCATGCAGCAAGTGAAGCAAGACGAGAGGGGCTCGCTGGGCGGAAGGCCGGGCCCTGGCAGCGCCAGGGAGGGAAGTGGAGCGAGGTGCTCGGCCGGCACCAGGCCACGAGCCCTGATCCCGCAGTGTGGCCCACGGGGCCTGGACTCCCAGAACCTCTCAGGAGTCCGTGAAGTCTAAACTGTTTTTCCTAACAAGGGGGCTGTCTTCTCCCCCGTGGTGACATTTGCACAGGAGGTGACAAGGCTCCAGTGGGCGGCACTGCAGGCCACAGCTCAGATGCAGGTGGCGTGACCACCATGCCCAGGACTAAAGCAAAGCCAAGGCCAGAGGCCACGTCCCCAGGCAGGTCTTTGTTGAAGACACAGGGGGTCTCGTAACGCTGCCGCGGCGGCACAAGGCAGCTTCCCGAGAGGAGCGGCCGGCGCAGTGGCGTTTGCGGCTGACCCGGCCGGCGGCACGCAGAGCGCCGTTTCTGCCTGAGAGACAACCGGCCCGCTGTGGTTCTGCCCGCTCGGCGGACGCCTCCTCAGGACGGAATGAGGTGCGCCTGCCACTCGGAGCAGCGCAGGGGGCCCTGCACCCCACGGCGGGGACCCACCCAAGAGACCCGTGGGGGGGGGAGACGTCTGCGCCCCGTGGTCACTGCAGCACCACCCGCAGTGGCCGGGACGTGCAGTCAACCCGAGTGTCCGGCGGTGGCGGAGGAGGAAGAAAACGGGCAGACACGGTCGGCGGAACCCCGTTCAGCCTCTAAAAAGGAAGAAATTCTGCCATTTACGACAAGATGGGTGGAATTGGAGGACGTTATGCCAATGGAAAAAGCCAAAGTACAGAGAGACAAACACCACATGTTCTCACTGCTGCGGAATCTGAGGCCGCGGAACTCAGGCGCGGAGAGCAATCCGCACCACGAGGGGCCGCGGGCTGGGGGGCCGCCTCTGAGTGTTTGGGGTTCTCATCTCTTCCATCGCACGGCGTGGCGACCGTCATTGGTCGCAGAGTATTGTCATCTCAGAACTGCCGAGAGTGGGTTTCAAATGTTCTCAGCACAAAAATGTTAAATGCCTGAGGAGGTGGCTACGTGGATTAGCTTGATGTAGTCACTTGTGTGTTAAAATATCACATTACTGTATCCCGTAAATACATGCAACGATACTTTGTCAATATATAATGAGAAATGAGATTTGAAAACAAAATACCAGTGACAGGATCTGTTGACAGCGATAAGATTCAAGCTGGGTGAAAATTAACATTGTGGAAAGCTTGTAGCCACGCCCGGAGTCTGTCAGCCTCCAGGTAGTCAGAGACTCTTCTCCTGAGATCGGTGGTGATGCTAACGTGATCTGGGATGACACAGAATGAAAGGTGGGAACGTTTGGAGAAACGGTGTAACTCAGTCACGCAGCAACGTGCAAGGGGCCGGCGATGTGGTTTCAGACTCCACGTCGCAACCGCCTGCCAAACCCCCGGTTCCCAGTCTGGGTGCAGCCTCCAGTGAGGGCACCCACAGGTTTCTGGAAAGGCAGCTCGCCCGCCTGGGGCCAGAATTCTTCGTGGGTCCCCGCCATGCGTGTGGTGACGGTCGGGACACAGACGCAGGCAGGACAACCCCGCGCTCGGCTACAAGCCCAGCAGTAACGAGATTTGCAAAAACGAAGAGCAACATCACTCTTCCCACTGGATTTTTTTTGGTTTTGAGAAAATAGTTATATTTCATGCCACGTTAATATAAATGTCATTAGTTGTTATTTTTAACAAGACTTCATAAATAAATATTTTTAGGCTGTCACTTTTAATTCCTAACGTGGAAAATATCAGATGCTGTGAGTGGTGGCGCTGCTGGTCAAGGCTGCACAAGCAGCCCCCCGGGAGGGAAGCCTGACGCGGGGGTTGCGGGTTTCCAGGACGTAGACGCGTGAGATCTCCGGGTGGGGCGGGAGCTGGGAGGGCGCAGACGGTATCACAGTGTTTCTGCCGTACAGATACAATCTGACGTCTGTGATGAAACGCAGATAACAGTAAGATACAAATGATTAAGACAGGATAAGTTCTGAGTGTTTCTTATCTTTGCTTTTTATGTCATTTCTGTTTCACATAATTTACATAATTTAATTAGTTTGATTTGATTTTAAGAATGGCTGTGTTCAACAACCAGCTCGCAAGATTACTGGAAATCTCCCAGCCGGCTCCTGCGAGCGGGTACCAGCCGGCCCCCCGCCCACCCCTGCTTACGACGCCCCGGAACAAACACTGCCGGGGCCTCAGCCACCACTAAGGGTGCACAGCTTCCTGCACCAGGGACAGTGACGGGAAATACCCACAAACAGAACCACAACACGCATTCTGGAAGATACAGAAAAGCAAAGACACACACCGAGCACCCGTTGGGAGGGGCCCCCAGGAAGGGGGGTGCAGATGGGGGACACCCGCCAGTGGTCCCGCCACTAACCCACCCCGACAGGCGTGGTCCCCGCAGCCCTCGACACCTGAGCCCTGGAGGGCTCTCTGCAAGTGGGGGTCTCTGTGCCAGAGCTAGTCTGGACCTGCCCCTGTGTAACTGCAACCTCTCCCCCCTGAGCCTCAGTTTCCACATCTGTAAGGTGGGGTGCAGCAAAGAGTACTCCCTTCCCCCAAGGGAGGTGGTAGCCTCAGCGTCCGCCCAGCTCTGGGGTCCTGCGAAGCCGCGCCCGGCACGAGGCACAGGCCTCCTGTGTCCCTAACCCGACACTTGCTGAGCCCCTGGGACTATGGCCAGAAACCTAGAGGGGGCCAGGTGCGGGTCCCTGCACCCAGGCGACCAGGCAGGTAGCACCAGGTGGGAGGAGGGTACCCAGGGGCTCAGGGGGGCTTCCCTGTGGGCCGGAGCCCTCTGAGGGAGGGCACTTCAGGGACAGGGCAGCCCCAGGCAGGAGGGCGCGGCTGGCCCCTGGCCCGGGGCAGGCTTAGGGGACCCAGCCCGGCTTCCACAGACAGCTGTGGACTAATCCTGCAGGGATTAGTGCCCTGGGGGCTGAGTTGGGACGATTGGTCCCCACACTTCCCGCGGTTGTCACCCCCTCCAGCAGAGCCCGAGAGACAGCTGGTGGGGCCAGGGCTGGGCTGGGGAGCCGAGGGCGCCCACCTGCTGCCCCCTCCCCCCTCACTGGCCTCAGTCCCCAGAGGGGCCTGTCTGTGACACCCCTGCATCCTGCCCAGAGGGCTCCTCAGTCAACAGCAAGCGGAAGCCCCCAGGCCCAACCACGAAAGGCCCCTGTGCCCCACCCGCTGGCCCACCCTGGGCTCTGTCCTGGCGGCTATTGTCTCTTCACCACTAGTGGGAAACTCAGGACAGGGGACCAGGACGCGGGGACCAGCCAGGGAGGGCGGCCGCCTGGGGCAGAGGGAAGCGGACGCAGGCGGACAGCGAGGCACAGCCCAAGGCCCTGCCGGGGCACCTGCCGCGCAGGAGAGGCTGTCCACATGCGCGTCTGGGGACCCGGGACGCGGACGGGATGGGGACGGGACAGACAGGGCTGGCCACCTGCGGGGAGGGGAGAGATGGAGGCAAGTTCACTGCTGACTGCAGGGAGGAGGGTCCCCAAGCAGGGGAGGGGTGGGGAGCCCCCAGGGATGGGGGAGGGGCGGCAGGCAGGTGCCCGTGGGGGCGGGAGGGGTCGGGAGGGGTCGGGGGCTGCCCTGCTGAGCATTTCCCGCCCACTGCGGCCGTGGGGGTTGGAGGTCGGCAGGCAGGGAGGGGGACAGCTGGGACGAGGTGCAAAGGAGCGGCTGTGACACGGGAGCAGGTGTCTGCAGTAGGACATCCCTCGGTCCCTGCACACAGACGAGCCAACAGCCTCCAGGTGGGGAAACGGCCCCCCCAAGGCCCAGGGAGGCCGTCGGTGCCCCCCGCACCCGGGCTCTGCCCACCGCCCTCCCCTGCCTGGGCGCTGGCGGCAGACCTGGGCCGGCTCGCCCCGGGGGCTGAGCGGAGTCCTGGCTTCCGGCTGCGTACACAGCGCCCAGACCCCGGCAGGGGACGAGTCCAGAGGCCCAGCCCCACCTGTGTCCGCAGCCTTCAGAGCCGGGGCTTCGCACGTCTGTCCTCCCCTATTCTCCCCAGATCCAAGGCCCCAGGGACGATGACAAAAGCTGCTGCCCCATTGAAGACGGGGGCGCGGCAGGGTCAGGCCTCTCCTAGGGGCCCGCGATGCCCCAGCTTGGGGACGGGCAGCGGGCGCACCGGCAGGGCCCAGCTGGGCTGCTGGACCCCAGGAGCTCTGCACAGGCCGCCCACTGCTCCCTCCTGCAGGCTGAGGGGCACAAGGCACCCTCTGCAGGGGCCCCGGCAGGAGGGCACCAGGGGCCGCGCCTTCAGCAGGGCCCGTGCCAGGAAACCTCTCAAGCTCTGCTGCCTCCAAGCTCCTCCTCACCCGAGGTGCCTCCCAGGCCCCGTCTGCCCTCTCGTCAAGGCCGCAGACCACACCCCTCCCCCCAGAGCCCCAGCAGGAGCCGGCCCTGCGCCCCCTCCCTCGGGCCTGTGGGCCACCCGGGGCCGGGGCTCCCGCCGACTGCAGGACCCCGAGCCCGGGAGGGTGCAGGGCCCCTCTGTCCCGGCCGTGCCCAGACCTCCCTCCAGGAGCAGCTGTTGGGGGAGGGCGCCCCTGCCTGCCCTCAGCGCCACCGGCATGTCACTCCTTCCTTCGTCCGGCTGCTCAGAAAGACGCCCGAAGGCCCTCTGGCCTTGGAACACAGCGGAGAATCCACCAGAAGTTTTCAAGGAGGCAAACGGAAAATAATTGCACGTCTCATAAAACGTGTTTTTGATGCATCAAGGCTGCGAAGACTTATCAAGCAGGGTGGGAGGTTGGGGCGATATTGTAACAGGTCAACAGGGCAGCCCTGGGGCGAGACAGTCTCTGGGGAGGCGGGTCAGCCTGGGGCATCCCAGACAGCACCTCCCAAGGACTGAGCGTCGGCCTGACTGAGGATCCTGCGCCCCGAGGAACAGCTTCTCGGGAGCCCTCCTTGTCCATGGGGGCGTCGAATGCCAGGTTCAGACCTAGAACTTTATCCCAGGTACTAGGGAGCCCCAGAAGAGTGAGAGCAGGGACTGCATGGTCTGGCACTATCTAGCCCTGTTCCAGGGAGGAGGGAGGCAAGGGCTGTGGATGGGGCCTGGTGCTGAGCCCGTGGCCCTGTGAGTCCTCTCGTGTGGGCACCGGCAGTTGCCCCCCGCAGCGCACGGCCACCCGCAGGCCCGCACCTGCACCGCCCGCAGGCCTTGACGCGCACATCTAGGGCAAGGAAGGCCCTGGGCCCCCCACAGCGTCAGGGCCTCAACCTGGCAACTAAAGTCTCCTGCACGCCTGGGCCGGGCGGCGCCCACGGGTGCCAGCGGTTGCCAGCAGCCGTGGCCATGGGAGTCAGGACTGTGCCGTTTCCCAAAACCCGAGACTCAGACAGCAGCCGGCCGCAGAGGCTGATGCCAGCGCAGCGGGGCGGTGGCAGGGCCGCACGCCGGGGAAGCCCACAGCACCTGCCAAGAGCTGCACCCGCCTCGGGCCGCCTCACGCACCTTCACGGCCAACTCCGCGGCTCCCGCCGGCTCCCGGGGAGCAGGACATGGAGCCACTCGCGCCCTGAGAGAGCTCGCAGCCCCTGCCCCGCGGCCAGAGGCCTCCACCAGCCTCCCCTCCAGCAGCCCTGGGCCTCGCGCGGCCCAGGAAGGCACTCCACACCCCTCACTCTTGGCCCCCCGCGCTCCGTCACCGGGAGGTGGGGCCTCTGTCCTCCCATTTGACAGACGAGGAGGCGGAGGCCCAGGGAAGGTGAGGCCCAGCCAGGGAAGGTGAGGCCCAGCCAGGGAAGGTGAGGCCCAGCCAGGGAAGGTGAGGCCTGCTGGCTGTCACACCTGCAGTACAGGCGGCAGCCCTGGCCCCCTTTCTCCCAGGGCTGCGTGGAGAGGCCCTCTGCACACAGCCCAGCCTGTGAGGAGCCCCGGACAGGGCTGACCCTCTGGGGTTGTCCAAGGCCCATACCCAGAACGGATGCCGTTCCCAGCCCAGCCTCCTTCTTGGGCCCTCTCTGAGTCCTGTGCTCACCCTCCTGGGCACCCCACACGGAGCTCACGGGAAGCCCTTGGGAAGCACCATGGGAGGCTGGGAGGCTGGGCTGAAGCCCATCCTCACCTCCTACCAGCTCAAAGGCTCCTCCTCCAGGAAGTCCTCTCAGATTTCCTCTTTCTTGGGCCCTTTGTGTCCAACCCTCAGTTATCAGCCAGCTCCACCCAGGCTGACAGCTGCACACATGTGGGAATCCCTCATTTCCTCTCAACATGGTCATGGTGCCCAGCCACCCCCTCCCAGCAGCAGGAGAAGAGATTAGGGCACAGTTATGGGGCCAGACTTGGGATTCACCCCGTGTGGCCTGGGACCGGGCACAGCCCCTTGAGCTTTGGTTCCTCAGTTCTGCCATGAAGACCAAGCCCCCTCCCGTCCCCCGTCCCAGCTCCCTCGAAGTCCTGACAGCAGCCCCGACCCCAGGCTGGCTCTGCCCTGCTGGACCCACAGTCCCGCCCGTGCCCTCCTGCCCCGGCCAGCACAGGGACACACTGGCCCAGCCCCAGGCACAGCCCTGGCCTCCTGCCTGTGCGCCCAGAGCAGGCCCAGCTCCAGACCGAGGCCCTGCACTCGGCCCGTCCTGCCTTCTTCACCCAGCGAGCCCCTGGCCAGTACGGCCTCCTCCTTCCGCGCAGCCCCCAGGCGGCCTCCCTCCAGCCTCCACCCCGGCCTGGCCCAGCCCTGCCCTCCCGGCTTGGCTCTGGGCCTCCGCTGGCCCACGTCCTGGGCTCACTTCTCCTGGGCCAGCCACCCGCCCCCACCCCGTGCTCACCCCAAGGTACCTCCAGGGCCCAGACGGCTGGCGGGTTGCAGCTCCCCGAGCCGGGAAACCTGTTCTCCACGGTGTGGCCTGCAGCAAGGGGCTTCCCAAGGGCCACCCCTAACGGTCCTGTCCCCGCACCTGAGCCCGCTTGGGCGGAGCCTCTTCCTCAGCCCCTAAGCCCATTTACAGCTGCAGAGAAGGGGAGGGACGGGACACTTGGCCACACCCTGAAACCAGAACTGCCCCCCTTGCTCCAGGCCCCAGGGACCCCGACCTGCCACCTGCTGCTGTCCTTAGGGCTGTGGGACGGGCCTCCTGCGGCCGGCACGGTCCCACACGGGACAGACAGCATCAGCCCAACAGGAGCTCCCGCTCTGGGGAGGCCGCGGCCCGCAGAGGGGCGAGCGCAGAGACAGGCTGACCAGCTCACCTGCCAGTCTGCGCCAGGGGCTGGGGGACGTGGGGAAACAAAACGGGGACCAGAGCCCGCTCCTCCCTCCCCGGCCGCCCACTGCCCGGCCTCCCGTCTCCCACGACCAGAGGAACTGGGTTCCCAGGAGTGGCCGGGCGAGCGCTCAGGAGCAAAGACGTGGCCAGGGCACCGTAACCTGCGCTGCTGCGGCGAGAAGGTGCAGGGATCCGACGGGCGGGAGCTGCTGCGGGGGGTCCGTGCCACGCCAGCCCCGCCTGGGACTCGCAGACCCGGGCCTGTCCCAGATCTGCTTTGTTAAGATCCCAGGTGGCTCGTGGGCTCGGCGCTGGCGTGGCAGGGTCTTACTAAACAGCAGCTAATGATTACCGTCATTCCTGTGGCACAGACCGGAAGGCGGCGGCTCCGGGGACTTACGGTGGAACCGGCTGAGAGTCCCAGGGACGGGGAAGGGCGAGCGGCTGCCGTCGGAGCCAGCCAGATGGCCTGTGCAGCGTCACCGGGTGCAGCAGCTTCAATGGAAGGGACCGGCACTTGGTGCAATGATGGGGTGACCCCTCCTGGAGCCCAGCAGGTGTCTGTCTGAGCCCCAGGACCGGGCTGGACCCTGTCACCACTCCTGCCTGACATCTGCAGCTGCTTTCCCTGCAGTCACAGCCCTCTGCCTTCCCACCCTCCATCCTGGCGGCGAGAGGGACAGTTTGAGAGAAGTCACGAGGGCTCAGCAAGGGGCAGCCACAGGGCGACGAGGCCAAATGTGCTCCCCTGGGAAGAACCCTGACCCCATCCCAGCACCCCGGGATGGAGAACGCTGCCCCAGACAGGGCTCCGGGCTGCGTCCGGGACCCACCGTCGGGGCCTTGCCTTCCCTCCCCCGTCTCCCCTGCTTCACAGCAGCGAGCGGCTCTGCTCTGCCTTTCTCCTGCCGCAGGCTCATCTCGGGGAGCGCACCCCCACCCCGCCCTTCCACCCGCTCGCCCGGTGAGAGCCGACGGGCTGACGGCGCCACCTGCCGGCTGTCCTGGACTCCGACCCCCCCCAATTCAAGTCGTCCTGTTAGGACCCCCCACGGCACCAGGGGGCCTGGGATGGGCTGTGGCCCGAGACCTGCAAACAAGTGAGGAAACTGAGGATCTGAGGTGCCTAGAGCCACGATTCAACGGGAACAACAGACATTTGGATGGTTTGTCTCTGGTCTTGCCACCGCCCTGCCCCCCGCGAGGCTGGGATTTCTAACCCAGCGCACAGGTGAGAAGAGAGCGGGGAGAACGCGGCCCGGTACAACCGGGAAACCCCACTGGTGAGGGACGGTGCCCCAGAGCAGCCACACTTCAGGGGCTCCCCTGGGACCAGCTGACGAACCCCGAGGGGGAGACAGCACCTCCTCGGAAGCAGACTGGGTACCTGTGAGCCCACAAGCCAAAGAGGCTCGGGGCCAAGCAGGAATGTCGTGTTGCAAGCTGCCTTATCAGAGTCGGCCAGAAACCTGTGAGCACCTCAGTGTCCCCGCACGGGGATGCCCACTGCCTGGCCCCAGACGGTCCCACCCACTCAGAGGGCGGCCTCCGAATCCGGGAGGCACTGGCAGGGCTGGCACTGCTAAGGGGCATCGGAGGCTTCGGTGGCCAGGAGGGCCTGCTCGACCCCCAGGCCCCAGGCCCTTCCCCACGGCCGCTCTTAGAGGCTCTGGCTCCCTGTCACTGGGCTGTGCCAGCCGGGGACGCTCCCATGGCTGAGCACCGCCAGATGCGACCAGAGGCAAAGCAAGGAGCTGCCTCTCGCCTCCCCCGGGTGAGCAGCTCAGACCATCCCCTCCCCCGCCCGCCCTGCTGCCTTCTGCTGAAAGGCGCCCCCAGGCCAACAGGTCAGGGCCGGCCATGGGGCCTTCCCGGCTGGGGCAAAGGCTGCAGACTCCTGCCCGTCTCGGTGCCCGACTGCAGCTCCACATCCCGCGGCAGCCTGTGGCTGGGGGTGGCGCTGGTGCCCGGCGTGTGGACTGGCAGGTGCTCAGGCCTCTCCGTCCGTCCCGGCTGGGAGCACAGCGGCTGCGAGTGGCCGGGTGGCCCGCGGGCGAGTGCTGGCGGGTGTCTTCTTACAGGTGTGCCAGGCCAGGGTCCCCAGAGCTCCTTCTGTGGCCTCAGGCCACACGGGGTGGGCAGGGGCGCCACCTGTCCCAGAACCAGCCGGCCAAAAGCTTCCCCGTAGGAGCCCGGCGTGGTGGGATTACCCAACCGAGGTGGCTGCTCCAGGCCCCCAAGGCCCCAGGTCTCGCCTCCCGCACCTCAGGCCCGCATGGAAATGGCGGGACCGCGGATGGGACCTCTCCCCGCCCCCTCGGGCCCACGTCACCAAAAACAAGTCAGACGCAGGAGATGGTCTCGGCAAGGCACAAGCTTTACTTCCCATCAGAAGGGCGCTGGGGGCAGCGGGGGGAGCCAGCCTGCTGCAGGGAAGGTCTTCACCTTTGTCCCTGACGCGTCCCACTGGCAGGGACTCCCACCGCACACCCCCGCCCTTGCCCGGCTGGCTAAGCATGTTGCTCGGGCAGAAAGGAAGAGGGGTAGGGGGCTCTTAGTGTGGAAAGTCAGACACGGTAAGGTATGAGGAAGAGAGTTACCTCCTGATACTTTGGCAGAAAGGATTAGGCCAAGGTTATCTTCTCCTCCAATTTCCCCCTTCGTGTTCAACCTTTTCACGCTTCTTCAAATCCAGTGAGGAGGCGACTTTGGTGTTCTTGGTCTTCCAGCACTAACAACTTGGGTTCATACGGCAGTGGAAGAGGTTGTTTGCTTAGGGCTGTTTCTACTAATCTCTGGATTAGTCCCCCAGCACAAGGGATAATGCAACATCCCACTGATGTTAAGGCACCAAACACAATAATTAAGGAAGTCAGCACTGACGTCGTCAGCCCTCTCCATTTTCCAAACTGCCGTGCCAGGAGGCTGGTGAAGGGTCCTCTGCCCCTGAGTGTTCGGCCAGCTCATTAGCCACGGCAGCAGGTCCTTGCAGAGCCTTGGTGACTGTCATCGGAGCTGTGTTGTTGGGGTGTAAGGGCAGCTCTGGTCTCCAACCATGACACACCTCCACCTCTGCCTGCTGACACATCGAAAGCCATTCTCCCAGGTCATTGTACTGGGGGGGTCCCAGTTGTTCGACTGTACCTTTGATGGCATCCCCGGTATAATTTACAAACCTTTGCTGATTATAGTATATGTAGTTGACCCAGTCTACATTTTTCTTTACAGTGGACCACCAGAAGAATATAGATTCAAACCCAGCAGCTATTTGATTTCTAGCTTTGAATTCACTGGGTCCCCCTTGGGGGACTCCAATAGCATGAATAAAAATATGGGGATCAAAAGATCGTCTGGGGGCATCTATTTCTCTTTTTGTCCGATGTCTCCTTTCCTCAACTGGGAGCTGAAGGATGGCCAGTTGCACCAAAGCCCAGGTGCCACTCCAGCTTCCCGGTAGGACCTCAGTCAGTCTTTACAATCCCGCCAGACGCCTCCTCGGAGTATGGAGAGGGCAGACTGATCCTGTAGCTTCTTGCCGGCCAGGCTTTCATTGGACCCTGTCTTGTTTCCAAGAGACACCGCCCCCTCCTCCTGTCTAGAGAAACAGGGTGAAGTTGACACAGGCTGGTGGCCTCACGGTCCCCGGGGGCTGACCCGCAAGACCTCTCACGTCAGGGAAGAGCAATGATGGGGTTTTGCATGATTCATTCCCCCACGCCGTGGTCTCCTGGAAGAGGCTGCCATCCAGTGCCTGCCCGTAGGATCCACAGACCATCCACGTGGAAAGCGAACTATCTGGGCCTCTGGTCTTCCCATCACACAGGCATCACAGTCACTCTTATTTAGGGTGGGGACAGAACATTTGATCCATTCTAACCAGGCATTTGCATCCTCATACGCAGTTTCTAGTGCAACTGTCTACCTTAAATCCTTGACTTCTCCAATGGTTACCTTCGACGGGTCGCTGGGGAAAGACACAGGTACAGAGCCAGCGCCAGGTCTTGCAGAGGCAGTAGGGGTTGGGACGGTTGAGGCAGGAGACAGTATTTTTAAAGAGAACTGTCCAATTGGGTCCGTCCCCGTTATATCTGCTCCCATCCCAAAAGTTCTATTTAAAGCTGTGTCTTCAGAAGTGGGGACGTTTATGGAAATAGTGACAGGGTTACACTGATGTAATTTGCAATTCGGTGGGGGAATCCCTTTTGAAAAGTGAATTTTGGGTTTTAAACTCGGATGTGCACCCCCTTCTGACGTCCAGCCTTGGTACTGGGTTGTCCAGAGAACATCCAGCCAGTGGCCGCAGGGACCTGCTCCCCAGAGAGCCCTCGTGCCTCCCACCCCGGGGTAGGGACAGAGGTATTTGTCAGCTCCGGAGAGCCGCCGTTGGTTCTCCAGGCTTCCGCAGGGTATAACCCGGCAAGCATCAAAAGTGACGGTTTGCGGTGCCGTGGAACTGGGAACGCTGACCGTGAGCAGACCTGCTGACAGCTGCAACAGGGAAACGAAGACGGTGCTAACGAGGCCTCTCGGAAGGTCACGGTGGTGGGGGTAGACCCAGGCCTGGCCGCCCATCTCCCCTCTGCGGGACAGATTGCCTGCTTCACCCGTGTGTGGCGTGTCCAGCCCTTCTCGGCCGTGCGGACGCTGTCTCTGTCGTCAGTGGCACTAGGAGGGTCCCTCCCAGGCTGGTTCGAGCTTCTCTTCCCTCCGGCCTTCGACCAATGCGTGGTCTCCAGGTCAACGTGGCTGCACCGGAAACTCGAGAGGTGGCATTTGCACCGGAAGTCGCCTCTCCCTGAGAGAAAGCAGAGTGGAAGACAAAGCAGGTATATAGTTCTCAAGAAACTGGTCTTTCGCTTTGAAGGTGGGAATGTCAGTGTTGAATTAGATGGGGTAACCCGTAAAGCACGTCATAGGGGGACAGGCCTATGTCTTTTCGAGGGGCCTTAAAAGGGCTACAGGCAAATCAGGGAACCTGGTTTCCAGGACCAATTTGGGACAGTGATTTTCCAGAGTCTGGTTCGTTCTTTCTACCCTTCCTGAGGAAGGAGATGCCAGGGGGTATGATATTCCCATTTAATTCCCAAAACCTGCATGAGTCCTTTGATAATATTAGCAGTAAAGTGACTCCCGTTATCTGAATCAATAGTTTCGATCAGACCAAATCAAGGCACAATTTATGTTCAATCAGGACTTCGACGACATTATTAGCAGTCACCCCAGGGAGAGGAATCCCTTCTACCCAAAGAGTGAGACGGTCTACAATTACAGGAAGGTATTGAGATGCCTACTTTGGGCCTTTCTGTGTGGTCAATTTGAATGGCCGTAACCCAGGATTCCTGCCCGCAGGGGGCGCCTGTCCTAGGGCTTGCTAGAGTTTTCCGGCATGTTGTGCATGCCGCAGAGGTTCGTCTGGCTGACGTGCAGATGCCTGTGCAGCCATAAATGCAGAGGATCGTGTCACACATTGCTTGGGGACCCCAGTGGCTACTCTGGTGGAGCTGGGTTAAAATTTCCCTCATTATTGGTTTGGATAGCATTTCCCTTCCACTGGGCAACAGCCAACTTCCCTCTGAATTTCCTTCTGCCCCAACTGTCCTCAGTTGTTCTTTCTCTGCTGGGGGTTGCACAGGGGCAGGGGGTGCGGTGCTAAATGGGAAGCTGGTGTTTCTGAGGGGAGGCAGCCTGCCCAGCTACTTCACCTGCCCAGCTACTTCACCTGCTAAGGTACTTCCCCGCTGTTCAGAGGAGGCCCCTTTTCGATGCCCTGGAACATGAACTCCGGGTATTTCTTCTGGTAACATTAGACTTTAACTCTTTATGTATGGAGTTCTTCCCTTTACTATTACTTAACCCCTATTCCATCCAGATTTTTCCAAAGGTACGAACTACTCCAAAAGCATATTTAGAGTCAGTGTAGATGGTCCCGTCTTTCCTTGTTAGGAATTCTAGGGCTTGGTTAAGAGCATATAGTTCACAGGTCTGGGCTGACCACCCACTTGGGAGTCTTCCTGACTGTATTATGGTTAACTGAACTCCGTCTACCACGGAATATCCACTATGCCCTTCTCCCTTTATTGCTCAAAGACCCATTCAATTTAAGACCCCTCTGGGAGGGGGTTTCTCTAAGGTCTGGCTGGACTTTGGTTTGGTTTTCTATTAAACCCACACAGCAGTGCTCAGTGGGAACATTTCCTTCCCCTCCAAGCAGGAGCTCAATGGGATTCAGCAACCATCCGCGATAAGTTCGATCATCTCCTTCTAAGAGGATGGCTTCGTGCGCTAAGATCCTGGAGTCCGCTGGCCATCTCTCCACCTTGGTGGAGAACGGTTCTGACCTGGCGGGCCGTGCTGACAAGCAGACTCCCGGGAAGGTGGGTTTCCCGCTTTCTTCCGTCCACAGGGCGGTGGCTGCTCCTGATCGGATGTATTCCCACCACCCTCCAGAAACGGGGTCCAAAAGCTTAGACAAAAACACCACGGGCTGTTTATGCCCTCCGTGTTCTTGGGCTAAATAAAACTCCTAAGGCTTCCCTCGTCAACGTTCACAAACACAAGGACGGGTCTTCAAGGGAGGGCAGTGCAGGCACTGGGGCTGTGACGGGGGCCTGCGGAGGGCACCTATCAGCTGGGTTTCTTCTGGCCTCCAAAGGAGGGGGGCAGGCTCCTCATCTAAAAGTTCCAGACACAACCCTTTGGTTTTGAGAGCACAGAAGTCTCCCCACAACCTGCACTACCCTGTTGATCCCCAAAGTTTCCTGAGTCTCTCTTTGTAGCTGGTAAAGGCGTCCTGACCATTCCCAGACTTGCTCGGGGCTTCATCTTCGCTTCCCTTCACGGATCAAACGTCCTCGATCCTTCACCTCCTTTCTACAAACTGCAATTTAGTTTCGGAGACCTGTAAGCCCTGTTGGCCCGGGGAAATTAAGTAAATTTATAGTGGTTTCTGCCACTTCCTCCCTTCCGCCTCGCCCCCTGAGACCAGTAAATCATCTACATACTGGAGCAGCTTGATTGGAGGGGGACTGACAAATTTTCCCAGTACTTGTTCACGGATTTGCCCAAACAACTTGGGCGACTCAGCAAAACCCTGGGCGACTCAGCAAAACCCTGGGGAAGCACAGTCCATGTTTCCTCCCAGTGTGTGGATCTTCCCTTCAAAAGTGAACAAGTCTCTGCTATCCTCAGCCAGAGGACAGGCCCAGAAGGCATCTTTTAGATCCACTTCCCTAAACCGTTATGACTATAAGGGGTCTTGCTGAGAAGGGTATACAGAGGTTGGGGACCACAGGGAGCTGACACTGAACAATTTGATTGACTGCCCCTAAATCCTGAACTAATCTATGTGACCCATCTGTTTCTTTACGGGTAACATGGGGTGTTGAAGGGAGACATCCAGGGAGACCAGGATACATACAGGGCGCAGTCCTCGCCTTCCTTCCGCAGGAACTGGGTACTGTCTCCTTCTGGCGGTCTCCCGGAGACTTGAGGTTAACCTGTACCGGGGGAACACCTGGCCCTCCTCCATTCCCTTCCTCTGTCCAAACTTCGGGGAGAATTCTTTCCTCCTCCTTCGTGGACAGAAGGTTTAGGGAAACTTCGATTGCTCTTTGGTCAACAGCTAATCCTATCCCTAATCCTGACATCAAATCTTGGCCCAGGAGATTTGTTCCTGCTTTGGGCACAAAAAGAAATTCTACTTGTGCTTTCCAGCCTTTGCATATGACCTGGGTCTCCTTAAAGATTGGGACGTCAAAACTTCCCCTTTTCCCCGATACAGACAGGCATTCGTTGGCCAGGTGCACAGTGCCGGGAGGGCACGTGAGAGAGGAGCGGGCAGCAAGGAAGGTGACTCCCTCCCCTCGGGGTCCCACCTCCAAATTTATCAAGGGCTCTTGGTAGGACCCTTCAACACAAAGGAGCCCGACCCCCCTATTCTTCCTCAAAAGCCATGAGGGCCATTATCTTTTCCTCCTTCTTCCAGTCCCGACACTCCGTTTTAAAGTGTCCTTCCTTCCCACGCGAGTAACGTTGATCGTCTCCCCTTGCCCTGGGCAGCCCTTTTCCCTATCTGCCCTGGAATCGCGCTCCATGGACGCCCTGGGTCTTTCATTTCTAGGGGCCTTGTTGCCTGGGGTTGCTTTTTCCACGGCAGAGAGCATCCTCTTTGCCTTCCGCTTCTGCTTCTCCTTGTCCCGTCTCACATACACTTTCTGTGCCTCTCTGAGCAGGTCCTCTAAGTTCCTATCCTGCCAACCCTCTGGTTTTTGCAGCTTCTTAGCAACGTCGGGCCAACTGTTGGTCACAAAATGTAGCTTTAACATACCTTGGCCTAAGGGGTCTTCAACATTCAATCCTGAGTACTTTCTCATCTGTTCCTTTAACCTTGTTAAAAACTCCCCGGGTCCTTCCTCCCGCTCTTGTTGAATATTGAATGCCCTTCCTATGATTTGAGAATGGGGAACTGCTTCCCTTATGCCTCTTATAATCAAATTTCTAAGATCGCTCATGTTTTTCTATGGGCTTCATTATGATTGTCTCCTGATGTGGAAATTTCACCTCTGCGGGCATCTCGCTGGGCCCTGCGGGTGCTCGCAGTCCCAGATGGCCATTGCTGTCTCCTATCATCCCCGTCTCTCCCCAGAAAACACAACACTCAGGATCGACATGAGCTTGGCCCATGTGCACATCCGGGGACCTAGAAACTGATCCAAATAATCTGCAACCCCATGCGGGTCTCAGAGAGGTTTTGGCTCTTTCTTTAAATTTCTGACTTCCGAACTAGCAAGGGGAGCACTGACAAACCCTGTTCCGCCGCCACCTAGGGGAACTTCCTGAAGGGGGTACAAAGCCTGGGATTTTTTTCCACCGGAAGGAAAGGGAAACTTTTGGATGTCCTTCTTACGTTGTTCCATTTCTTTTCTTAAATTGGGGAGTGAAGGGTACAGGGTTGGGGTGGGAGCTGGGGCCCTTGCGGTGGGTCAGGATCCATCTCCTCCCTCCAGGGGGCGGGAAAAAGCCCGCCATTTTGAGAATCCTCAGCATGTGGGTTTTCAGGGTTGGGGGGTAGAGGAGAAAAGGGGTCCCAAGGGGGAGAGGGCTTCTCTTTTTCCTCTTTCTTCATTGCCTCTCGCTTTAAGAGGGAACAAAACAACGGGACGCTTTCTCCAACAGAGGGCACGGTCAATTTCTTCCTGAGACGAGTTTTGCTATTAACATATTCAATTAAAAGTTGGCAAACCCAGTCTTCGCCAAAACCCAATTTGGACCAAGCCACAGAGGGTTTAAGAATGGGCTCTTGCGTCCAAATGAAACAACAATATTTTACCACCTGTTGTTTCTTTTTCCCTTTAGTTCAGACACTATCATTCCAATATTTCAGCACTGGTCCTAGCGGGCTATCAGGGGGAGTTTTACCTTTACTGCTATTTTCTCTAGAGATTTCCTTACTTGTGTCATTTCCCATCTCGGCTTCCTGGCTGTGTGTGTGTCCTGGCCTAAAGGTTCAACCCCCTCCTGGAGGTTTCTTACACTCCCGCTCCCCTCCCGGGAATCTGGGCTCCTCTGAACGCTGGCGCGTCGGTATAAACCCCGACTAGGATCTAGTTCAGGACTAGAAACCGCCTTCAGTGTATGAGGCAGCCGCGGAACCGCGGATCAGGACCTCCCCATCGCTTCGTGCCCGAGGCACGTCTCCCTCACACACACCCCGGAATGTCCCGGCCACCAAGGAAGTGCTTCGTCGCCCGCGACTGTCTTACCTTGGTCTGTACAGGGCGTTACCCGGTCCCGCGGTTCCTGCGCAGGCCTGTTCCCTGCGCTGGCGAGAGCCCGGGCTCATTCCCCGCTCTGGGGAGTCTCGGTCACCTCGACCCCGAGCGCTGCCACAAGGAGGAAGCAGGACGCGCGTGTCCCCAGGAGCGGGATCGAGTCCTCCTTCCACAGGGGATGGGCGCCCCCGCGAGCCCCAGACTGTGAGAAGCACCCGCGGAGTCGCCCAGGAAGCAGGCTGGAGCCGGCCCCGGCAAGGCACGGCCTTTACTTCTGGCCAGAAGGGCGGCGGCGGCGGCGGGCAGCCAGCCGGGGCGCCGCAGGGGGACACGGGGCGCCGCCCGGCCCTGCCCACTGGCCACGCGGGCCACGCAGGAAGGGGGCGGGGCTCTCGGTGCGGCGACCGCTACAGGTGGCGGGCAGGCCAGGCACGGCCAGGTGCGCGCACGTGTTGCCGCCCGACACTTTGGCACAGAAGACTGAGCCAAGGTCACCTCGCCCTACACCCCCACCACGCCGCGCCTGCCCCACCCCAGCGCCGCTTCTAACTCGGCTCCGCCCCGTGCGCGTGACGCACAAGGCCCGCGCCGCACGCCGGGCCACGTCGCGCCGTCATCAGGCCGCGCCGCGTGGGCGTGGCCGGTGTAGCTCCCAGCGCCCGAGCCCGCGCCATGGCCGCGGCCGCCGCCAGCCCCCCGGAGGTGATCCGCGCGGCGCAGAAAGACGAGTATTACCGCGGCGGGCTGCGGAGCGCGGCGGGCGGCGCGCTGCACTGCCTGGCGGGTGAGGGCGGGCCGGGTGGCCGGGGTCACCTTGCGACCGTCCTGCGGCCTGGGGCCCCGGCAGCCAAGTGGCTGCGGCGGACGCCTGGCGCGTCGGTCCGGCCGGGCCGCCCGCTGCCAAGCCCCGCGCAGCCGCTCGCCGGGCCGCTCGCCCTGCGGCCCCCGGTGGGCCCGCCTCTCGGGCGTGAGCTGAACGGAGAAGCGGTGCGCCCAGGCGCCGGCAGAGTCCGCTTCACGGGCGGGCGGGCGCCTGTCGGAGGGGGCGTCGCCTCCGGGCGAGCGGGACGTCGGGGGGCGGCGGGGCGCGGGCGGCGGGTAAATTCCAGGCGGCAGCCAGGCGCTCTACTGGGGAGCCCCGCGGGTGCCGGGCTGGGCCGCCTTTGGCAGGTTTTGAGCAGGGAAGTGACGATCAGAAAATCTTTCTGTACATTTATTTTACAAAACACTTTACTTCTACTCAGTGCCAGGCACTGTTCTCACTGCTTTACAGATATTAAATAACTCGTGTAATCCTCAGACACGGCTAGGACTTACTGTGCTCACAGATGGGCAAATTGAGGTTCCAGAGAGGTCTCACAACCAGAAGTTGGAGACCTGAGATTTGATGCTTGACAGTTGGTCTAGCTGTGGTCTCAGTCACTACCCTGGACATCTTCCATGTCGCCCTGTAGGCTCTAGAACAGTTGCCCAGAGCAATCCTGGAGCCAGAGATAGCTGCAGGTGGGAGGTTCTCAGGAGGCCTTGTCTTCGGCCCAGGCGGAGGCAGGTGAGACGGAGACAAGGCGGTGCCTCCTGAGACAGAGAAGCCCAGCGGATGGCACGGGAGGCCGGGGAGAGACTGGAGTGGCTGCGGCAGCCTTAGCTTTATGGAGGGATTGTCGCCCCTAGTCCTTAGAGGATCCCCACCACCTCCCCAGGAATAATGGTGTCCGTTTCTCCTCTCAGGTGCGAAGAAGTGGCTGGAGTGGAGGAAAGAGATTGAGCTGCTCTCAGACGTGGCCTACTTTGGCCTCACCACACTTGCCGGTAGCAGGACCTTGGGACGGAGGGGCCGACCACACACCCCAAGTCCAGAAGACAGTGCAGGGTGGGAACACTGCCAGGCAGAGTGGGCGTCCCTGGACCGGAGCGGGAGGTGTGCCTGACACCCATTCCAGAGGGAGGCCAGGCCTCAGCCAGGGGCCTCTCCTTTCATCCTTTTGGTGCCCCTGGGGACCTTGGTCCAGGGCTTTGGCCAGAGTGCCATTGGGACCAATTTTTCAGTCCTGGTGGCACAGGTGGGTCAAAGTGGCAAGGCCCTGGTGGAGCAGGAGAGGGTTTTGGCCAAGGCTGGCTGTCATCCTTCAGAAGGAAGGGTGGGCACAGAGGCCCTCAGGGTCACGGGCTCTCTAGCTCAGCACCCAGGAGGGTCATTGAGCACCTCCTAAGTGCGTACAAGGGGGTCACCCGAGGGTGTCCAGCTGCCATGGAGTGCCCGCTCTGGTCGGTGGGACACAGGCTGTGTGGCACCCAAGGCATCTTGGGAGGTGATAAGCTCATTAGAGAAAAAAGCTGTGTCTAGGGGACGAGCACTTTCCAGACGGGTGAGGTAGCAGTCGGGGCGAAGGCCCTGAGGAGGAGGTGTCCTCAGTGACCCCGAGGGACCTGTGGACTCTGTGAGCCTTTGGCTTTCCCTCTGAGAGGCATGGGGCATCGCAAGGACGTGGGCAGGGGAGAGGCCGGCCACTGGCCACCAAGACCACACCACAGGAGACAAAGATGGAAGCAGAGAGGCTGCCCAGAGGCTGCTGACGCCCACCACGGGGAGGTAGTGAGACGTGCAGGGAAGAGGAGTCCAGGGTGCCCCACGGTTTGGCCTCGGAACAGGAGGGCCAGCGTCGCCATCCGCAGAGCTAGGAGTGGGGAAGCAGGCTTTCCCAGGTGGGGGGTAGAAGCTCAGTGTTGGCAGGGGGAGTTTGGAGTGTTCACCAAAATCCAGATGGTGCTGTCAAGTGGGCACCGCCTGGCCAGGGCGTCAGTCCGGGTGGCCTCGGCCATGTGGGAGATGGAGAGTCGTGGGACTGGGTCCCGTGGTTTGTAGGTAGAGGAGGAGCATCTGAGGAGAAAGGGGAGGGCCGGAGTGGGGAGGGCGACACAAGGTCCCGAGAGCCAAGGGCAACAAGAGTGGCCGGCAGTGTCACATGTGCCAGGGGTCACAGTGAGACCACAGCAGGGTTAAGCAGTGGGAGGTTGTACTGGCCGGGCAGGGGGCTGTGCTAGAGCCGGTGGACGTGCATTCAGGGACAACAGGACAGGCTGGTGATGGGACCTGGGAGCCGGGAGCCGGCCAGGGCCCTGCATCAGGCACTCTGGGTCCCACACACTTGTCCTCTTCTCAGGCTACCAGACCCTCGGGGAGGAATATGTCAGCATCGTCCAGGTGGACCCATCCCAGAGGCACGTGCCCTCCCAGCTCCGCCGCTGTGTGCTGGTCACTGTGCACGCCGTGCTGCCCTACCTGCTGGACAAGGCCCTGCTCCCCCTGGAGCAGGAGCTGCAGGCTGACCCCGACAGCAGGCAGCCCTCACAGGGGAGCCTGGCGCTTGGTGGGCGTGGCCGGCCTGGGGTGCGGCGCTGGGTGCGGCGCCACACGGCCACCCTGACGGAGCAGCAGAGGAGAGGGCTCCTGCGGGCCGCCTTCGTCATCAGACAGGGCCTGGCCTGCCTCCAGCGGCTCCACGTCGCCTGGTTTTATATCCATGGCGCCTTCTACCACCTGGCCAAGAGGCTCGCTGGGATCAGCTACGTAAGTAGCAGTGCTGAGGGCACAGCCACTCCGGCCACTCTAGCCGCCGTCACCTGGTTTTTCTGTGTCCGCGGAGCTGGTGCTCTGGGCCGGTGCTGGCTGACACGCCACAGAGCTCGTGGTCAGCGTCAAGGCTGGAACCAAAGTCCCCTACTTGAAAGGAATTGGGTTTTGTTTAGTTAGGTTTTGCTGAAAGACCCAAGGCAATTCAGTTTCCACAAACCTGGAGCGTGGAGTAGTCTGTCTTCCCACAGCCAGCACCTGCGGGGCGGCCTGGGGCTGGGGGCACAGCCACCTGTGCCAGGCCCTGTGCTGGGCTTTTTACTGATGGAGGGGCTGTTGGTCACACTTGAGACAGGTTCCTGAGTACGGGCCTGTGACCATCCACTTCACCGCTGTGGGGAACAGGCAGCTTCTCCCCACAGCGCAGGAGTGCAGACTCCAGCCTGGTCCCAGCCCCTCACCCGTCGCCGCCACAACCCTGGCTCCCGGGCCCTTGCCCGCAACCTTCCAGCTGCCGAGGAAAGGGCAGGGTTTTGGGCTTTTGTCCAGGGGTATTTTTCAACAGTGACCCTCACGGTGACCGCGTGGGCCTTGTCACCACCAGCATCCCCGTGGGCTTCCCTGGCTGGCAGCTGACATGCTTGCCTCCCCCCTGCGCCCCATGCCACTGGAGCTGCTGTGTGCCATGTGGCATGAGCTCCTTTCAGAGCAGCTTCCCAGGACCCCCCTTCCCTCCACCCCGGTGCCGCCCTGGGCCCCACCCCACCCCAAACAGGAGGCCACGTGGCCGTGATCACAAAGCCACTGGTCAGGTCCCAGTCCTCTGCAGATGCAGACCGACAAGCACCCGCAAGCCCGGCATGCACTTGGACCGTCAGGGTGTTTGCTGAGCTTCTGCAACTCGGGCCCCAAAACAGGGCTCCAACCCGACAGGGGCGGGGTGTCTCCCTCTCCTAAGGCAGCCATGAGGTGGCTGGCACGCAGCACACGGGCTGGCAGTGTGACCTGCCACCTCCACGTGTGGCTCCCAGCCCCCGGCCGAGGCTGGTCTGGCTGACCTGTGTCCATTTCCTGGCCAGTGGGATGTAGCCAGAAGCTACATGTGTCACTAGCTGCAGGAGAGGTTGGAACAATGTCCCCTGAGGGGCCTTGTGCCTTGCAAACCGTGGGGGCTTCTGTCCCTGCAGCAGTAGCTGGTGGGCAGCGTCTGCACCTGCAGCTGTCTCCTCCCTGCTCGGGCTTCCTGCTGTTCCTTTTCTGAGAGGCAGTCCCTGGACACCCCCGAATCCTCCACGTTCCCCGGTCCATCCAGCCTCGAGCTCAGATCCTGTGTGTGCTGGTGACCCCCCGCTCAGGCCCCTCCTTCACTGAGCCGCCCAGTGGGCACCTCACTCCCCACACTGTCCCTGGCTTGGTCTTTACAAGGTACCCCGGGCGGGGGAGGGGCCTTGTCCCCCATTGCTCAGCGCTTTGTGCCGACTGAGTTCACGACTGGACGCCGAGCCAAGTCCCTTCAGGGACCTGACGGGTGTGGGGCCCGTCTGCTTGGACAGCTCCGCGTCCGACACCTGCCTGGAGAGGACCTGAGGGTGCGTGCGAGCTACAGGCTGCTGGGGCTGGTGTCCCTGGCACACCTGGCGCTGTCCGTGGGGCTGCAGCTGTACGGCTTCAGGCAGAGGCAGCGAGCCAGGAAGGAGTGGAGGCTGCACCGCGGCCTGTCCCACCGCAGGTGCGTGAGGGGCTGCGCCTGGGGCTGGGGCATCCCTGGCACGCCACGAGGACCGTGTGGGGCGCTCTCCACACGTGATTCTGTCCCCCCTTCCCCAGGAGCTCCTTGGAAGAGAGAGCAGTTTCCAGAAACCCGCTGTGCACGCTGTGCCTGGAGGAGCGCAGGCACTCGACGGCCACGCCCTGCGGCCACCTCTTCTGCTGGGAGTGCATCACCGCCTGGTGCACCACCAAGGTGGGCGCCGCCCCGCACCCCGCTCGCCCCTCCTGGCCGCGGCAGACGGGGGGCCTGTCTCTGACGCCTCTCGGTCTGGGGCGGGGGTGGGCATCTTTTCAAAAGCCCCCAGTAAGTCAGCCATGGGGCCGTCTTTGGGGCTGAAGTTCCAAGTTCACACGCCGAGGCTCTGCTGAAAGCAGCTGAAGCAGCTGCGGCCCTCGGAGGCCCTGGGCACACGGACCCAGCACGCCCAGCCTCCCGGGGTGCACGCCGCTTGGGACCCCTGGCACGTTTACACACGCCTGCCTGGCCTCGCGCCCACGCGAAACCCTCCGCTTCCAGCAGGACAGGTGCCCGCAGTGACAGCACACACACTGCCTCCCCTCAGCGGCCTGGCCCCGGGTGCACACGCCCAGCAGGGTGAGCAGCTCACCCTCCCCGGAGCCCGGGCTGCCTGGGTGCCCCCAGGAGGGAGCCCGTTCTCGGAGAGGGCGTACGAGACAGGACGCCACTTGGCGTTCATGCCTCCAGACACCTGCCCGAGACACACAGTGATGCCACTGTGCTGTCACAGGGCGAGTTCCCGGAACTCGTGTATTCCCTTCTCCGCACATGGTGGGTGTCGGTAAGTCCTGTTTCCCCCAAAGGCGGCTCGTCCGTGTAGACACGGACAGGGTGGCAAAACCCAGCAGGAAGGGAACGGAGCAGCACCCACCGCCCAGGGGCTCTCACGGACAAGGCCTGAGGCCCTCGGTCCCAGAGCTCTGCTGTGGCGTGGCTGGTGGCTCCCCGAGCTGCCCACCCGGGTGAGCGGGACACAGACGAGGCAGAGCTCGGCTGTCAGGAGGGCCACGGCCAGTGACCTCTCTTGGCCTATTCTGAAATGCCCAGCTGAGAGGTCCCTGGTGCCTGAGGCCACAGGTGTACTGGGTGGGCGAGGCACCCCGGGCTTGGGACCACATTCGTGGCACGGGATTCGGGCTTTCTGGAAAGAGGATTTTTCTTGGTCATAAGTTGAAGGAAATAGAACTTTTTATATTCTGCATTACGGTTGCAGAACAAACAGGGCAGGTGACGCTGCGATGGGGGCCCAGCCCCGGTGGCCACAGCCATTGTGACTGCCCCTCCCCTCCACAGATGGAATGTCCCCTCTGCAGGGAGAAGTTCCTCCCCCAGAAGCTCGTCTACCTGCGGCACTACCGCTGACCTGACGCCCTGACGCGTCCAGAAGTGGACGGCGGAATCCAGGAGTCTTAGAACATCAAGGGGAAAAATTTTATCTTCAAGATTAACTTTACTTGCACAGAAGTTATAAATTCTTACATTTTCTGTTTTTCGTCACGTCACAGACCCTGCTAGCCACCTTGAGGCCGAGCCTGTCCGGGAAGGCGGCTGCCCAGTGCTGCGGGGCAGGGCAGAGGCTGGAGTCTTCCCACCCCCCACTGGGTACAAGGAGTTGCTCTTCAGGACGGTCACTTACTGCACAGGGTTTCAGGTTTCCCTCCCTCCCCCCAACCACACTCATCTCAGGAGCAGACAGAAGAAAACTTTACTCACTTAGGAGAAAGCGATGCCGACACCCAGGTGTGTCCAGGCAGCGGACAGAATGCGCTGCCCAGCTGGGACGGGCGAGGGGAGGCGCATTTGCTCAGCCGGTGCGTCCCACGGCAGCCCAGCCCCCACCCACCGCCCAGGAGGCTCCTGTGCACAGAGCTGTCCCCAGGGCTTCATGTCAAGACCACGAGGCGTGGAAAGAAACAAGCCAAGGGTCGGCGTCCCTGAGGTGTTTGGCACGTACCTTTGAATACAGGTCAAGTCTGCTTCCAGTTCTAGAGAATGGAAATCTGCGTCTGGGCCTTAGCACACCTGGAGGGACCTCCTGCCTGGGGGGGGCGGAGCCCCTCAAATGGGTCCCATTTTCTCATCACCCGCCCCACAACTCGATGCTGAGTGCTCCGAGGGAGGCTGCCAGGTGGGCCGTGCCCTCTCCCGGAGCCCCGGGTGGGCAGGCAGCGGGTGCACGAGGCCACTGCTGTGTCCAGCCCTCAGCTCAGCCCCAGCCCACTTCCTGCCTCTGACATCTCCAGGTTTTCAAAACTATTTAACTCACGCCAGAGACAGAACTTTGCTGTAGGCATCTTTAAGAAACTAATTCCACAGAAATGTTGGTATGTTAACAAGACTGAACTGAAAAAAATCTCATATGGTGTGAAAATGCCCGTCAGGATCTGGGAACGTCAGCAGGGCTCAGGCCCAGCCAGCAGCAGTGGCTTCGGCAAGGCCTGTGCAAACCGCTTCTCAGTGTCTGACTTAGAAACAGACGCCTGTGTACTCCCCGGTTAGCCAAGGTCAGCCTGCCGGAGACAGGAGCCCCCGGAGAGGGGCTGCGGGCAAGCGGGCGGGCAGATGCCTCCACAGCGCCCATGAGCGTGGTCCGCGAAAGCGCAGAGCTCGGCACCACGCGGCTCCATCCTCAGCGCCCAGTGCTTTGCTTCACACCACGCTCTAGCCAAGCGTGTGTTTCCTGCCACATCTGAGGCCTGAGCATTTACCAGGAAAACTGAAGTGAAAAAAATGTCTAGAGTAACGAAAGTACCGACTTTTAACATCACTTGAACACAACGGGTCAAGTACACAGAAGGGCTCTTACAGCCCCACAGGAGAGGAGCCCAATTTCAGACACAAACGCCGGCAAGAGAATCCAGACAGTGAACAGTCAGAGTCTGGAATTGCAGGACGGGCGGGAAACATTGCCCAGAGTGGGGAGCGTCTGGACAGCCCGAGATCCAGAAGGAAAGACGTTTGCATTTCCGTGTCTCTGTGCCCCCGTGACCACCGCCGTGCTGCTCGGCTACTGGCAAAAATGGTTCACTTTTCAGGGAGGCCAGAAGGAAGGTGGGCTTTCTTGTGTGCAGCGACTGTGGCGTGATAGATAAAGACCACACAAGAAAGGGGACACTGTCTTTAATAAAGGTGGAATTTAAAAAATCACTTAGTAAAATGTTGAGTATTTTTTTTATCACATCAAAAAAGTCGACATGCAGGTGGGTTCTATTCCCTGCGGAGGGCGAGGAGCGGAGTTAAAACCCAGCGCTGCTCCGGCCAGTTCTGCTGTTTCCTCAAAGGGGCCACCGCATGACCACAAATTTAAATTAATCAAAAACAAAACAAACTATGTATCAAAGAAATGTGTCAAAATAATCTCAAACAATTAAAATATAATATATATTTATAATTCCAGGCCCTTGAAAGCAATCATGGTAGTTAAGAACAAAGTTTTGAGTCATTAAGATAGAGGCCAACTTTGAACATCTCTAGTGAGATGAAATCAGGAAACTGGCGTTAGAACCCACAGTTAGTCCTTTCCAACACGCAGGAATCAGGCTGGCATCGTCCCTCCGGTTCAGTGGAGTGGCCATGGCGCTCCTCCTTGGCGAGCCTCACTCCTGTCCACCCACCTGGCACCGCGGCAGGGACGGCCACCCGCCCCCTCGCTCCAGCGAGCCGCCACCCACTTGGCCTCCCGAGCCTGCAGCTGGTTTACTAAAATCCCATCGTTAGAAACACTTGAGCATCACTGAAAAAGAAATGTGCGATTTGGTTTAAATGCCAGTTTCTTCAAGAACCTGATATTTCAGTTACAAATAATTGAAGATCCTTTTTAAAAAGAAAATCCGACTCCCTCGTAATCAACTACTTTATGTGAAGAAAAAAGGCATTGTTACAATGGCTCAAAACCGTTCTTTCAATGCGTGTGACAGACTCAGTCCGGCTCTAACTAGCAAAGGCCTTGCCCACGTCCTCCTTCCCTTTGTACTTCCTCTTCCCGTGTGTGAATGGTATGTACCGGTATTTGATCATGTGCTGGGAAAACAAACAGACAGACTGGAGTTATTTCAAAAGTTTCCTGATCAATCACATTTTCCCCAAATCTTGAACAGCCAAAGGCCCCCCCATCTCCTCTACACATCAGATCAATGAAATCAGGACTCCAGTAACAGGCTTCTCGTCTCCCTCCACACGGCAAAACCTCCCCCCGCCCAGACAATCTGGCCTGAGGCCCACTGAGACCCCGTGGCCCTGGGCAGCATTTCTTGCGCGAGAGCCACAGGGGCGTGACGAGGCCCGGGGCCCTCTGTGCTGCCAGTGCCCCTGGGGTGCAGAGCGAGGGCCCCGGTCTGGGCTCACAGTGCACAGCACCCTCCTCCTCCTCCTCGGCCAGGGCCCTGGCCTGGCTCCACCAGGGCTTTCCTACGTGGCTCTCGGGACGGGAAGCATCTAGTGAAAGAGCCTGAGAGCTGCTCGCTGCGACAGCTGAGCTTGCACGTTTGCAGCCACTGAACATGGGGGACATGGAGCGCTGCACTGTCACCCAGACAAGGCACTGCTCGACAGCTCTGCGACCACTCCCCGCACGGCTGCCACCCCCCGCATGGCTCATCTGCGCGGCGTTGCCCAGTGCTGCTGCAGTGCCCGACGTGAGCGCCCGCGGCGCCTGGTAGTTACCTTTATCTGCCTCTTCATCGTGATACAGAAAAGCATGATGAAGTACATCACCAGAATTGGCCAGAACACCGGGACGTTGAACGCGTCAAAGAAGGTACAGATCATGGCCACGAGGATGCCCTTGGTAGCTGCGTGCCTTCAGGTGAGGAGAGAAGGTTAGCGCTGCCGTCCGCAGCCAGCACTGGGCCCCTGCCTTTGCCCACAAACCAGAGCATCCGCAGGGAGAGGGGATCCCTACTCTGGGTAGCAGGTGAGCAGCCTGTCCTTGGTGTGTAGTTGATACACGTGTGCTACATCTAACGACAAACAACACATCCTCCTCTTAGACCCCTGAAAGCTAAGAAAACACCAGGGCTGCAGCCGACGCCCCGCTACCGACGGACCTGCCGTCTGGAGCAGCCCCAGCCCTGCACCTCCCGTCTGAGAAGCCAGGACCTGGCAGAGCGCGGCGTTGCTCTCTCCCACCCAGCGCTCAGCTGTCCCTGCTGTCACCCTCAAGTCAGGCTCCCTGCTCCCTACTCCAAGCCCCCGTGGCGCTCCCTTTCCTACAGAACCACGTCCAAGCTCCCCAGGGGCTTCCAGGTCCCCCCACCCACCTCCAGCTCCAGTGTCTCTGGCTCCTGCCACAGGGACTGGCCGAGGCCTGCCTGTCCCCACCCGCACTGGCGCTCAGCCTGCTTGTTCAATTTACTGATCCAACAAGATGCTGGCTCTCCTGTGCCCCTGGGGCAGGGACACAAGGCAGGACCAACAGATGTGGTCACCGAATTCCTGTTCCTCTGACAGAGCTGCGCCCGTGTCCACCCGGCCCACACACCGTGGCCTTGCTGCCTACGGGAGACCTGGAGCAGCAGCCACCCCTGCAGCGGGCCTGGCCCTGCGTCTGTGGACTCCGGCACCTCTGCTCCGGACTCTCGGGAACCACTGGAGAAAGCTGGTCCCCCTGCCGGCCGAGGGAGGCCACAGGGCCCAGAGCGAGGGAGGCAGAGCAGACTGGCCGGCGGGCCTGGCCTCCCTGCCCCCAGGGTGCGGAAGCTAACTGGAAACCCAGAGAGGGTGCGAGGCCGGGGCCCCTGTGAGTCACCCCAGGGCCAGCCCAGCAGGTGCCCTTTGGGTGAACCAATGTCACAAAGCACAACACAACTCTCGCTTCTTTAGGAGGGTGAATTGGCTGTCTGATTAGAACAAAACCAGCATCCTCTAAGTCTGAACAGCTACGCTCCAATACCTTTAAGGATTCGCTCACCAAAATTTAAACTCTGGAAGCCTTCGAATAAAGGGACGAAATTCCTCATTCTGTTTGGTTGGTAATGACGGGCCGTCGTCTGAAAGGCACAACAGTCAGAGAGGAAGCACCTTTCATATTTTTGTTTCTGTCACATTTTGAAGTTTTTCCCCAACAGATTTTGAACTAGCAGGCGTCCTATATGGAAATATGGATTTACACCATCTAACCCCAGACAAAATGGGGATCTGTGATAACTTACAATTCATCACTTTAAAAGATTCCACTAGACTTAAGAAAAGCCTTCCACGCATGTGAAATACACAAAGAACCCGGCCGCACACACATTCTCCGGAACGTGAGCTGTGCTCCGTGAGGCCCACAGAGGCTGGAGGACCCGCACTCACCAACAAGCAGGCGGAGGTGCAGGCCGGATGCACCGGGTCACCACGCGGCCGTGGCGCTCAGCCTCCACCCGCGCCGGCCGTTCCCGCCAGGCCTGCGCTCGTCTGCCCCCCACAGACAGACAAACTGAGGACAAAAGCAGTCTCCCCATGATTTTCTAATCTCCACTGATAGCAACATTAAATGAAAGGGGTGTGCCCCCTTTAATATTTTCAGTAAATATTCCACAGAGAAAAATCACCGGCTTCTGGTCACATGATTTGAGAACAGTCGTGCTCAGAGCGTCTCCCCCATAGCAAAGAGACGGCCGGGCAGGGAGCTGCGTCTGCGGTTTTCCAGCAGCGGCAACAGGTGTGCCTGGAATGAACGACTCGCTTGCTCCCTCCCGCGGGGCGGGCCAGTCGGGCGCACTCGGCCCAGCTGGCAGGTACGGCATCACCAGCGTGGCACAGGCCCGCCAGGAACATTCCAACCCATCACTCCTCAGCAGTCAGATGCCTCCCAGCCTGGGCCCCCGCTGGCGGCCAGAGTCCCGTGGTCTCTGAATCCCAGCGAGCTGTCTGTGGACACCTAACCGGGCACCCCGAGGTGACTCCAGGACGGGCTGTCTATTCAGGAAGGCGAGGTCAGGAGAGCGAGCCTGGAGTCAGACATCCAGGCGCAGATCCCTGCTGTTGTGCCCTCTGCCACATGATCCTGGACAAGCTACATGACCCTGTGCCTCTGCTTCCTCATCTGCAAAATGGGGATAACAGAGCGAACACCCACTTCATGGCTATTAAGAGGGTTTAAGTCGTCCTTCTACAGGCAAATGTACCCTAATCACCCAACGTTACCAGGGCACTGAAACCCCAAGAGAACAGTCCCAGATGTTTTTAGGGAACATGCAGAGAACAGAAAGTCATAACCTTGCCCGAACAAACAGCACAGTGCCCAGCTCTTCCCTACCTGAGTCTTCCATTAAGGAAGGATCCACTTTGGGAGAAAGAAAAGCTATGAAAAGATTTAGATGGTAGATTCCCAAGGCGTAGGTCACAATGTACCAACCCTGGAAGAGAAGAAAACACAGCGTCAGTGACAAGCTTCAACCATCCGCCAACCTGGACCGATTCATGTCTTAACACTCCAGTTAACTCTTGACTTTGTTTTAACTGATCTGAAAAGCACACACAATTTACTTATAGCAAGGAGGTTATAACTTACGTGACAAGGAAGTACAGCAAACTTCCACGGTGACAGTTTATCTCAGATGACTCTGTGGGTCTGACACTAACGTGGGCAGCCCAGGGCCGAGTGCAGGTGTCTGCACAGATACCCATGGTACCTGCAGCCGCCGGCTCCCGCCCAGGAGGGCAGGAGAAAAGGAGGCTTTTCTCAAAAACCACGTGCCGAGCCAAACGCTGAGGCCCGCGCAGCCTGGGCACCGGGGCGGTGGTGCACACCCGGCCCAGAGCCCGCCGTGAGCAAACGGGTCACCTGACACAAGGCAGTGCCTCAGCGGCCACTGAGGATCTGCTCGCGGCACTCCTCTGTGGACTCAAGTCACCAGAGACCCTTTTCCAGGAACGTTCATGATCTTTGCCCAGAAGAAATCCAGGGCCAGGAAATGGAGAATGAGGTTGTCAGAAATGTCTTCAACCAAGCCTTCCTCCAGATGTGCAGCAGCAGGACAGACGCTGGCAGGACGCCCGCGCGCAACACACACTTGCAACTAATTCATTTTAAAAATCACCAAGTTTATCCCATTAGAAACCAGAACTGCTTTATCAATTTTAAAAGCCTCAACTTTTTCATACAAATAAGATGAAATCTCTCTGCCTAAAAAATTTTCAAGTCAGACAACTAAAACCTAGATGTGAAAGTTTAATGTTTGTATTCGTGTCATAGGGCCAAGCCCGAAGGGACGCCCAGGTAGACATGAATTGGGTTTAGAACACAGCAAACCAACCCACGTGTGTTGCAGTCCCCGCTCTTGCCTGAATTCCCTACTTCAAGGTTTTTAGGTCATTCTTTCCATTAAAGAATGGACAGAGTTCCAATTTAAAAAAAGAATAAAGCCCAAGATCAAGTACAGCGAACTCAACATTCGCTTTCAACATCCAGCGCAGGTCACATCCCCAATAATAAACCAGGGCAGGGCCTCGCCCCTCAGCACCAGCACACAGAAGCTAACACGGAACAGCATCCATGTTCAGTCCACATGGGATAGGACACACTGTCCAGTCCAGCAGTGAACACGCCAATCCCTGGACCACTGTCCTCCCAAACCTTGGAAGACATCAGGAAGGAAGGAATATGCTTTACGTGAGGAAACACCTTTCACGGCTCCAGGGGAGGAGGCTGCTAACCTGCCCTCCTCTGGACATACACACCACTAACCACCTCCCCTCCGATCCACAAAGAATTCCCACCCACAGCTTTGCTCCTGGAAACCACGTGCTCACTAGAGGGTAACAAGCACCCAAGGTGCCGTCTGAAGGTGTCACCCGGCTGGAGGTGCCTGCAGACCATCAGGGCAGCCTCCACACAGCCCTGGCTCAGCATCCCAACTGCGCCTCCTCCTCAAAGTCACGCAAGGCCTAACTCAGAAAAGCCACATAAACCCTTTTGGACGCCAGAATCACTCACGACACCCAAAGTGTGTGCCCTTCACTCAAGGAACGAGGTAAAACTGCGACACAACATCATCTTGTCCCCAAGCAAGTCAGAGGGACACCAGAGGATCTTGACGGGGTCAAGACTGTCCTGGACACACTGAGAACCCTAGTGAGAGCATGTGACGGATTTACGATGAACTGTAAACAATCCTCTTTTAAAAGGCAGACACTGAAATATCTCTTATATTTGGTGCTTAACTGGAAAGTGTTTATTTGGCCAGGTACGGTGGCTCACGCCTGCAATCCTAGCACTCTGGGAGGCCGAGGCAGGAAGATCGCTAGAGGTCAGGAGTTCGAGACCAGCCTGAACAAGAGCGAGACCCCATCTCTACTAAAAATAGAAAGAAATTAGCTGGACAACTAAAAATATATAGAAAAAATTAGCCGGGCATGGTGGCGCATGCCTGTAGTCCCAGCTCCTCGGGAGGCTGAGGCAGGAGGATCGCTTGAGCCCAGGAGTTTGAGGTTGCTGTAAGCTAGGCTAACGCCACAGCACTGTAGCCTGGACAACAGAGTTAGACTCTGGCTTTAAAAAAAAAAAAAAAAAAAAAAAAGAAGTGATTATTAAAGACCGCGTCCTTCAAGAAAGATAAATTGGACCAACAACATCTCAACCCACACCACACCCAGATAACAGAGCCAAGTCCGCCATTTCAACCCAAACCTACCTGCAACAGGTAAACTCTAATCATGTAGACAAAGCTCAGGCCCAGCGTCACAACCCATCGCACAGCTGTGTACGGTGTAGACTTGTCTAGCCAGGACTGATAAATCTAGAAAGACAAGGTTCAAAAGCATGAAGTGGACCCTGTAGCTCTCACATCAAACTCTGCTACAAACTGTACTCTCTGCTATAGCTGGCTTTCCATTTTAAAGAGCTAATCAAAATTGCAAGAGGAAGGGTGCCATGGCTCACGCCTGTAGTCCCAGCACTTTGGGAGGCTGAGGCAGGAGGATCCCTAGAGCCTAAGAGTTCAAGGCTGCAGTCACTGCAGTGAGCTGTGACCGTGCCACTGCACTCCAGCCTGGGCGACAGAGCAAGGCCCTGTCAGGAAGGGAGAGAGGGAGGGAGGAAGAGAAAGAGAGAGAGAGAGAGAGAGAGAGAAAAGAGACAGAAAGAGAGAGAGAGAGAGAGAGAGAGAGAGGAGAAAGAAAAGACAGAAAGAAAGAAAAAATAAAATAAAATAGTAAGATATTGTAGATCGTATATGTATTGGCACAAACAAATGACTACAATCAATCCAAAAATTATTTGCAATAATTCCTGAAGCAGGTCCATTTCCTAAGCAAAAACACTAGGAAACAATCCTCACTGGAGCGGCTGTGACGGCCCAAAGGGATCACGGTGGGGAAGACCCAACCTCACCCGAGAGGACTGTGCATCTCCAACCCCCACCTCACAGCACAGCCCCTTCTCCCACAGGGCCCTCCCAGCACCACCCCCGCCACCCCCCCCACCCCCCCTCCACCCGCAGCTGCCCCCGGCAGCAGAGCTCGCAGGCACCAAGGCAGCTGCGGAAATTACTGAGGAAACCCTTAGTTTTGTATATTTTTTTAATTTTTACATATATATGCTTTTAATTTTAATTTTGAAATTTAATTTTTAAATTTTAATTATGAAAACTTTCAAACATTCACAGAAAAGAATGTATGAGCCCACACATACCATATCCAACTTCAATAACTATCAATAGTTTTACATATGCTATTTTTTAATTAGAAAGTCCATAAATTTTCTAATCATGCTGAAACACTAGGCCCTGCAGTTGTTCACGGACTCAGACTGCCCCCAAGACTGCAGCCCAGACACACCGTGTCGGACGCTGTCCCAGGCCCCATGCTCTGCCAGGCAGCCTCCGACACAGCCCGCAGCCACCGTGACCTACAGCCACCCGACCAGCACCTGGGCCTCTCTCGCCCAGGGAACCCCGTCCAGCAGCCATCTGCAGAGAAGCGGCAGGGCGAGGCCTCCCAGCACGTGTGGCCTCAAGTGTCCAGAGGGGTGACCGCAGGAGCAGAGCAGCCGCCACAGCCGTGTCTGTACCTCCTGGGAGCCAGGACTGGAAAACACGTATGTGGGCAGACACCATGTGTGGCCTCGAAAGCCTAAACTCTTCGCACCTGGCCCTCAACAGCAAACACCAGCACACCTGCTCATAGCGAGCAGCCGGCTTCTGACCGCCCAGACCTACGGTTGAGTAAAGATGTTGCCCAACCTCCACTGGGACGTCAGCAAACACCCTTCAGGAAAATGTGTCAGGAGTCAACAGCTTCTATTCCAAATATTTATACTGATCTACAAATAAAAACCCACCAACCTGTCCAAGCCTTGTGAAAAATCTGTACACCACTGAAGGTTTCCCATGGACGGAATCGCCAACACTGTCCCCTTCGGACATTCTGTAACTGAGAAAAACACAAAACACTTTTAAATAAAAAATATTCAGGGATGTAAAAACTTGGTCCTATGTTCACTCATATGCCAAGTAGGTTTTTACAATATTCACTATTTCATCCACACCATTTCTTTGTGTGTTTTTACCATGAAATGTTCAGGAAAAAGACACACACAAGCACACAGGCTTTGGTGGAGGGCAGGGACAGTACTAGGTGACTACGCCAGGCAGCACGGGACGAACTTTCCTGCCCACTGCCAGCACCTGGCTCCCACACACGTGGCACTACCCAGCCCGCCAGCAGCAAGAGCCGCCCTTGCTGTCCCCGGTCCCCTGGCTGGCCCAGCACGGTGCTGCACACCTTCCCTCCGGGGTCCCCTGTCCTCTGTGGATCCCTTGGGGCCCCTCCAGGACCCCCTCTCCTCTATGCCCTGCCCTGGTCTCTGGTCTGGCAGGGACGGGAAGGTCCCTGAACAGGAACATGTCGTCTGCAACTTTCAGGCATCCAACCGTGTCCCAGTTTCTCCTCTGACAGCTGGAGGGGACCGTATCTGTGCTATCTCACATGCTGCTGTGGTCCCACGAGGAATTCACCTGAGAACCCAGGTGCCAGAGGTCACATACGTTACCCCACTTAATTCCCAGATGACCCAGTGAAGGGGCATCGTTACCCTTTCTCACAAAGGAGGAACTAGTTCCAAACAGTCCGAGCCACGTGTCCAAGGTCATGCCACACCTCTGGGCACGCCCAGAGACCAGCCTGACACCCGGCTCCTCACCCGAGCACGCTGCCACCCTATGCTGAGATGAGATGGGTTCAGGGCACTCACCACTCTTCGGGAAAGCATCTGGGGAACCAGGGCTTTCCAGCTGTCACTCCTACTTTAAAGATGAGATCCTCGTGGGCCCTAAGCTAGGGAAGATGACAGGGGCAAAGCTCACCGTCACCTGCAAATCTGTACGTGGCAGCTGCCCAAACTCCATCTGCTGCCATGCAGGTGAAGAGGATAAGACTTCAGTTTCAAGTCTGGTTTTTGTTTTTTTGTTTTTTTTTTTTTGAGACAGAGTCTCGCTCTGTTTGTTGCCCGGGCTAGAGTGCCGTGGGCTTCAGCCCAGCTCACAGCAACCCTCCTGCCTCAGCCCCCCGAGTAGCTGGGACTACAGGCATGCACCACCATGCCCGGCTAGTTTTTTCTACATATATATGTTTAGTTATCCATATAATTCCTATTTTAGTTTTAGTAGAGACGGGGTCTTACTCTTGTTCAGGCTGGTCTCGAACTCCTGAGCTCAAATGATCCGCCCACCTCGGCCTCTCAGAGTGCTAGGATTACAGGCATGAGCCATGCACCCGGCCTCAAGTTTGGTTTTAAGTCCCACCTGTGCCGAGTGGCTGTGAGACCTTCAGCAAACCCTCTGACCACGCAGTCGGCCTCAGTTTCCTCATCTGTAAAATGAGGCTCTATTAAACTCCAGACACAAAGGCACAGACATCATCCCACAGCAAGCCCTGAGGTTGTCTTACTGTTCCCATTTACAGATGAGAAAACTGAGGCTCACAAAGGCTAACGAGTTGCCCCAGCCGATCAGCTGGTTCACAGTGGGGCTAGAACTGAAACCCTCACCCGCCTGAGACTAATACCTCCTAAAACACATCCTCACTGCAAGCGTTTAGAAAACCCGCCTCTTTTTGAAATGAAGTCAGCAGCCTACATGGTATGATCCTGAATCTCAAGTGGATACGCTTTCCAACTACAACCTAAATATTAAAGTTATCAGCCAAGTGCAGTGGCTCACGCCTGGAATCCCAGCACTCTGGGAGGCCTAGATGGAAGGATCGCTTGAGCCCAGGAGTTCAACACCAGCCTGGGCAACTCAGCAGGAACCTGTTTCTACAAAAGTTTTTAAAATTAGCTGGGTGTGATGGTGCACACCTGTTGTCCCAACTACTCAGGAGGCTGAAGCAGGAGGCTCGCTTGAGCCCAGGAGTCTGAGGCTGCAGTGAGCTATGATGATGTCACGGCACTCTTGCCCGGGCGACAGAGCCAGACCCTGTCTCCAAAAAAGTAAAAATAAAAATAAAGTTATCTGAACAGTTTTACTAGGCCACATCATCAAGTCGACACCGGGAGGCGGGAATGTGATTCCATGACACCAGCCCCCGGACCCACCAAGTCGGGCGCCAGGAACTCTCAAGGGCACCAGGAAATGCCCTTCGGAGCTGCACAGGCCAGAGACACACGATTTAACCAACACCAAGCTGCGGCCCCAGGTCCTTCCCGTCTGCTTTTCAGGAGGTGCAGTTTTACATTCTGGGGAGAATTCCCTATTTAAATACAGGCTACATCAGAATGAATTACCCAGAATGGCCAACCTATTGAGGCCAAAGCCCGGCCAGCAGAAAGCTACTCCAGACATATTCTTCATTGTACAGTCCTTGCAAATGTTTCCTTATTTTACTCTGACCAAAGTGTTTACCATTAAAGCACTTTTACTTGAAGTGATAAAGTCATATTAGAAAAAAAATACCTGACTATCCCATAGAGAATGTTCTCTAAGCAGAGCTGATTGCTTAGAATTTCTCACTCTTCCACTGAACGTATAGAAAACCTACCAAAAATGCTTTTGTCAATTTCTGATTACCTGATAAATATAACACACATATCAAAATGTGGCTCTACATCTTGATTAAACTTTCTGCCAATAACAGCATGAGAGAGGTAGGGTAGCGTGATTAGGACCGTGAATTCTGGACTCAAATTGCCTGCTTTTAGATCCCAGTTCTGTCACTTTCTAGCAGTATGACCTGGACGAGCTACTTAAAAATGCCTCAGCTTCCAATCTGTGAAATGGGATGACAGCACTTTTATTTACTGCCGTCCCCAAAGGGTTCTTCTGAGGAGTCAGCCCACGATAAGTCCTCAGAGCCTGGCACACGGAGTGTGCCGGCCCCTTAAACACGTCAGACTTGTTCTTGGGTGAGGGCCGGACCTTGCACCAGCTGGTCTTTCTGCAACCCGATTCCCTCCGAGGCTCGGTTTAAAGGCCACCTCTTCGGAGTGGCCTCCGTTACTGTCCACACTGACCACCACCAGTCCCTCATGTCATATCACCCTGCTTTCATTATATTTTGTTTAACAGTTGTTTTCTGTTACCTTTCTGGTTTACTTCTCAATTTCCTCCTACTAGAAAGCAAGCTTCTTGGGGAGCCCTTGTCTGGTTCAGGCCTGGCCCCACCAGCTGGCAGTGCCTGTTACACAGCAGACAGCCAGTAAATTGCCTGTTGAGCGTAACCGCTTCATGCCCAGTCACAAAGGAAACAAAACGATAAAACCACTCCAAGCAGAGACCATGAGTACCACGCCACAAACGACACACACAACTCCACACGGGCCTTGTTCCAGAGCCCGTTACGTTCACTGGTTTCTGTGGCCCCTCACTCCTGACACAGGAAGCGTTCCACAGAAAGAGTGAAGTCCTCAGCCAGGCACATGGGGCCATCGACAGCTTGGCTGCTGCGACCTTTCCCTCACCTCCACCCCCAAATTCCTCCTGGACAAGGAAAGCACCCCCGATCTTCCGCATCCCGGTTCAGGCCTCTGATGCTGTTCCGTCCCCTGAAATGCCCCTCTAGTCCCCATCTCTTCCTTCTTCCCAGGGCCACAACCTGGGCTCCTCCCTCCTCTGGGCGTGACCATCTTAGACCTCCACCTGGCCCTTACACTGTACCTTGAGTGAGGTCACTGCCAGCTAACATCAGGACCCAAGTCACGGTCTGAGTCTCAGTTACTGAGGACCCTTTACTCCCCCATGGGGAGAGTGCCATCTTACTATGAAGTGAAACGTCAACCCAACTAAGAATAAAGCACTTCCAGGACCAAGAGCCAGTCTCTAAAGAGAAAAGGAAGAAAAGCACGCTGAAGGTTCTCAGGCTGGAAGCAGCCTGTGGGGTGTAAGGCGCCCTGGCAAGGACGCAAATGTTAACTTTATCAGCAGGACCACTGACCAGTACAAACGTCAGCCTGGAGAATTTACGTTTTATTGACTATATTTCGAATACTATCAAAATATAATCTTGACGGATTTAACTAGCTCCCCTTCAGCCCGTTCAGTATCTTCACCCAAAGGCTTAATACTAAATCCTACAGATAAGTCCTAATAAGGAACACAGCGATGGGAAGGCAAGAGGACATCCCCGCACAAATCCATCCCAACTCTCACGGAGCTGTGGGGACGGCGACTGACCACTTTCCCCAGACGCCCCTGCAGGGCGAGGAGCGGAGAGTGGCCAGGGAGAGCGGGCTCGCAGCTCTCCCGCCGGCCCCTGCCCGGCTCCGGGCTCGGCCCGTGCTCTCCCGGCCTCTTCTCCCGGCTCCTCGCGGGCCTCCTGCCGGCCCCGGGCTCAGTCCGTGCTCTCCGGGCCCCCCGACGACCATTCCCGGCCCGGCCCCGCCCGCCCGTGGCCTTGACAGCCCGGAAGGAGGCGGAGGCGGCGCCGCCCGGCCGTTCCCGCGCCACGCAGCCCGCACCGCCCCCGCCCCTGGCACCTCGCAGCGCCGCTGCGGCCGAGCCGCGGTCTTCCTCGCGGCCGCAGGAAGAAGGACGGCGGGGCAGGGGCGGCCGCCGGCGCTTCGCTCGGGCTCCGGGAAGCTGCAGCGGAAACTTCCGCTCCGTCCTCCGCGGCACCGCCTCCAGGGCCTCCAAGATGGCCGCGAGGGCGGGGCCAAGAGCTCCAACCATTTCCGCTTCCGGTGCTGCCGCCGAGGCCGTTGGCGGGGCTGTCCTCTCGGCGGAAGGGGCTGAAGGGGCGGAAACGCGCCCCAGTGCACAGGCGCAGTTGCGTCCTCTGGCTCCGGGCCCAGCTAAATCCGGTCCAGAGATTGTCATCGCCCAGGGACTGGGCCCCCGCGGCCACGCCTTTTCGCGGCCAGAGACCAATGGGAGAGGGATTTGCTGGTTGCTAAGGGAACCCCCTAGCGGCAAGATGGCGGCGGCCGGCGAAGAGACCCCAGGCTCCTGCGGGCCGCGCCGGGATCCGCCGAGGCGGCCGCCGAGGGACGGTAACGACTGCGGCCCGGCCTGGGCCCGGGGGCGGGTCGCCGCTGTCCTGGGCTCCATTCGGGGCTCGGTCGCTGTAACCCTCGCTCCACAAGCGTTCCCCGGGGAGTGGGAGTCCGGGAGCCCGCCCTGAGCCGGGGCCGCCCTCCCTCCCCCCGCGCCGGCCTGCGAGGGTCCGGGCCACGGGCCACAGCAGCGGGGCCCGGACACCTAGGGCTCCCGCGGGCCCCGTGGCTGCGGTGAGGAGCGGCAAGGCGGGAACGAGCGCCGAGCCTCCTGACTTCCCGGCCGGAGCCCTCCGGGAAGGCTAGGGCGTGCGTTTCGCGGGGAGTTTTTAATCCGAGCTGTTAAAGTCGAATAACAGGTCTGAAATGAACTAAGTCTCTTCGGGTGGAACCAGACCTCGATTTATAGCAGATGCAGGAGACTGCGGTCACCCCCTGCCCTCCTCCCATAACCCCTGCCCCCAAGTTGTGCCTTGAAGGCAGGGGAGCTGGTGGGGAGGGGGCCCGGCCCATCCAGGAGCTGCTGGGGTCGGGAGTCGGGAGCAGCTGAGTGCGAAGAGATGAAGCTGGCCAGGCCCTCCTTGGGTATAAATGTGGATTTTGTCCCCTGGGGTAGGACCCCACTGAAGGGTCCGGGCACAGGGATGGGAGAGTCCCGCTCCTTCCTCTTTCTGTACACTCACTGCTTCCGCCTCTTTGCCTTCAGCTGGCTCATGGCTCATCCTTCCTGGCTCAGCTCACATGTTCCCTTTTCAAGAAGATGCCCCCTGCCCCACTGCCACCTCCTGGACACTGCTGCTGTCTCAGGGACCTGCACTCATTTCAAACTAGCCCTCCTCTCACTGGGCCTGTCTCCTCCGTACCAAGCAGGTTCTCATCCACGTTGCGTATGTAAAGGACCCAGTGGATGGACCAACAGTAAACAGGAAAACTCAGGCACCCCACGCTGAGCCTTTTAGCAGCAGTGTCGGGAGTTTACTGAAGATGAAGTGAACTGCAGCCCACTGTCAGAGCTAGAGGCTGCCCCCCACCTCCAAATGCCAGTTGGATGTCAGTGCTGTGACTGTGTCCCATGCTCACCTGTGTGCATCTTTTCAACATTCAGGTTACGGTGTCTACGTATACCCCAACTCTTTCTTCCGATATGAAGGAGAGTGGAAAGGAGGGAAGAAACATGGTAAGAAGCCTCCTGCAGCTGCCACCTCACAGATGACAGGGCCGGTTTCCTTGGGGAGCTTGGGCAGCGGAAACAGGAATCCTGGGAATACCGGCTTTATGGTTTACTTCTGATTATAAAGAGTCAACCTACCTTTGTAGAAAAGCCAAACAATAAAAAGAAAGAAAGTATAAAGTCAAAACCCCATGGACTCCCCCCGCCCCCGCCCCGGGAAGTCTGTGCCGCTCTGGGGGTCTGGGCTCCTTCCTCTCCCCCCAGAGTCCACCTGCTCCATCGTGCACCTGTTCCTTTCACTGCAAGATTGGTCTTTTGGCATTTTCTTACGTGAGCTCTTTTTGTATCTGTTGCCTGTCAATATTTTCTGTAGTTTTAACCTTTTAGCTTCTATTGAGTGTTTCTGCCACACGGATGCTTCTTATCTTTGTGCTGCCATCAGGGGCCTCTTCCCCCAGGCCAGGCGTGAAGGCTCACGTCAAGCTCTGTCGTCGGAGCCCGGCCTGGAGAGAGTCATTCCCCCTGTGCACATGTGCCCGTCAGCGTTGCACTGTGTCCCCCTGCGCTCTCTCCTCGTCCCCCATGTTGACGGGGGCAGGTGAGGGGAGTGTCCCTTCTGAGGTCCCGTCTGCACTCTCAACGCCCGTGCAGTCGTTCTGGCTAGAAGAGCAGGGTGCGCAGGAATGTTCCAGGGGATGTTGTAAGGACATTTTCTGTATAAAAGTGTGTCAGGCAAGTGACGGAGCCAAACGCAATCCGGAAGCCGCGCTCCTCACCCTGAGAAAGAAGCCCGAGACGACGCACGGGGTCTTTGTGGGTGGCTTCACAGTGCTGTCTTTTGTTAGGTGTTGGGAAGTTGCTGTTTAAAGACGGAAGTTATTACGAAGGAGAGTTTGTGGACGGAGAGATCACAGGAGAAGGCTGCCAGCACTGGGCCTGGTCAGGTTAGCTCTGGGGATGGGGGACGAGTTCTCAAAAAACGTCTCGGGTCAGTTGGTCTCTCGCTTCTGGACACAGGAGCCTCTGGTCCCCTGCCGTGTCTCGTAACTTCAACACACCCAGGCTGGGGCAGGGCAGCCGCGGAGCCCCACGGCCTGGATGGCCTTTATGCCCATGAGGGGTGCCGTGGGAACCCCAGGTTGAGGCTCTGTGCTCACCTGACTGGCAGCTCTGCCTTCCCCATAAGGCTTTGTTGGAATAAAGATTTATCAATCCAGAGCTATATTGTTTCCTTTTTTATTTAAAGTTATTTCAGCCACATTGTATCCCTAGAAGAAAAAACTGCTCCGGTGACTCTCACTCCGGCTGCAAGGGGTCATCTCCAGGAACCTCAGACCCTCACAGGCAGATGGGGGGGTCAGTCCTCAGTGGGGAGCTTTTCTCTGGGGCTTGGCTTTCAGTTGGTTTTTAAAGAGCCTGGGAGAGGGTTCACCCCTAAGTCTCTGACCCGGAGGGGCCTTTGCCCCTGGGCACAGGGCAGTGGATCCTCTGAATACCGAGGCCCCCCCGAGTGTCAGCCTCGGCTGTCACACTCGCAGCTGTGGGGAGAGGACCAGACCCCTCTCACCGTGTTTCCCTCATTTGCCAGTCTAAGCAATGAGAGACACGGGCATCCGTTCTGAAATGGTACCTGCAGCCACCACCGGTCAGGGGACAGAGGAGTGACTGTTAGCACACTGGGCCTGAACACCTGTTTCCCCCACTCCTTGTCCGCATCAGGAAACACCTACTCCGGACAGTTTGTTTTGGGAGAGCCTCAAGGACGCGGCGTGTTGAAGTACAAAGCCGGTGGATATTACGAAGGAGAGGTCTCCCACGGCCTGCGGGAAGGTCTGACGGCCACAGCACTCGCTGGTGCTGTGCGGGGCGGGGCGCTCAGGAGGGGCAGACTCTCACGGGAACCACTGACCCGCCTGACTAGAGGTTGGGGGAGTAGGTGGGGGCTTGAGCCCTCCTCTGTCCGCCGCAGGCTGCGTCTGGTGCAGTTCTGTGTGTCTCACTGCTCCAGCCGCTGTGCCTGGCAGGGCCCCAGCCGGCTGTGTCCCGGGGCACTTGCCACACCTCGGTTATCCGCTGCTATGTAGCAACCACCCACAGCGTCATGGTTAAGACAGCCACATTTAATTATTTGCTCACGCTCCTGGGTCAGCAGTGTGGCCTGGGCTTCACCGGGCAGGTCTTCTGTCTCATACGGGGGTCGCTGGTGCCCACACACAGCGGCTCGGCCAGGCCTTGACGGCCCCTGAGGTCCTCACAGGTCTGGGAAGCCCCACTCCTGGTGCGGCAGTCTCTTGGACGGTTTGGTCACTTCCTCCGTGTTCTGTTGGCCAAAGAGGGTCGGGAGGCCACATTCACGGCCCCAGGCACGGGACTCTGTCCTGTGCCTGCACCTCCGCTGAGCCAGCGCAGCCCCGGGGCTGAAAGACCAAGTGCACCTGGCAACAAGGGGAGTGGGTTGTGACACTTCCCATCACAGACCTAACGTCCTTTCCCTTTTTCCAGCATTTCCTTATGTTAGTAAGTAGAACTCTCCTCGGATTTCTGAATTGTCCACAATCTGAACACACCACACCACTTAGTGCAGCCGCATCCCTGTAGTCTCGCCTCCCGCCTTTTCCGGTCAGAGTGCTCTGAGCAGATGGCCCAGGCCGAGCGCTGCCCTCTCGCTGTGACGCGGAGGCTTCTCGTAAACCTGCCGACTGGCCCTGACTGCGCAGCAGCACTGGCCCAGCAGGATGGGAGAGCACTTTGGGTCACAGATGTGGCACCAAAGGGGCCCCTTCCACTACCCCCCAGCCTTCAGGAGCTGGACCCTGGAGCCATTCTCACTGGCTCCGCGGGCAGACCGGCACTATGCCAAATGACATCTGCCATTCCTGTCCTGGGCAGTGCCCAGGGCCTCCTCGCAGCCTGGCCTGGAAGGACCATCTGGCTCTTGGGGGGCCTGAGCCCCAGCCTTCCCCTGAGCTCAGCACCCTCCTCCGCCTGCAGGCCCAGGGTGGGGGGGAGCGGGGAGCAGGGTCCGCCTGCACCTGGGAGCCAAAGCAAAGCTCGTCTCTTTTGGTCCCTTCACCAGGGCACGGGTTCCTGGTGGATCCGGCTGGACAGGTGTACCAGGGGTCATTCCATGGCAACAAGAGGCACGGCCGCGGGCAGATGCTCTTTCGGTGAGTACGCGTCCGAGTGGCATCGGCTGGAGCTGCCCTGGCCTGGCGGGTGGGTGAGGCGCCCCAGCTTCCAGCCTCTGTGGGTGATCCTCCCGAAATGCCCAGTTGTTTAAGTACGTTCTGCAGTTTTAGTGTCATTCTGTCATTTTCCCCCTTATTTAATGAAATTGTGCATTTAATAGAGAAAACATCAACACCCGCCCCCCGACCCTGTTAAAATACCTCCTAGGAAGGCCGGGCGGTGGGAGGGTGAAGCCACAGTGGGGCTCAGAGGACCCCCATTCCCCACTGCCCTGGAAAGCACCCCTGCCGTCAAAGGTGGGAGCGGCAGACGTGTCCCCGCCGCCTGTCACCGGCCCCACAGCCGGCCCTGGCGAGGCAGGAGCTCTCGGGGCCATCTGCTCGGGGCCTATTTTTGCCACGTTCCTGGGCGGCACGTGCTGAGCGGGGTCGGAGGAGCTGCTCTGAGTCACCACTGCCACCTGGCCGCCTCGGCTGAGCGTCCTCTGTGCTCACCTCTCAGGAACGGTGACAAGTACGACGGCGACTGGGTCTGGGACCAGCGTCAGGGACACGGGGTGCTGTGCTGTGCGGACGGCTCCGTCTACGAGGTATCCAGGGGGTGGGGGTGAGGCCTGGCGCCGGGGCTCTCGGGCGTTTGGAGTTGACACGTGCCAGTTCCTTGGCCCCTCGGAACGGAGTGAGGGGTGGGTGTCCCTCTCCTCTGCTCAACCCTCAGCGGGGACAGACCCCTGCACCGAAGGCAGGTTGACAAGGAGAGAAAAACAAACAAAGGTTTGTTAACTTGTGTACCTTGAGGGTACACGGGGAGACACCAGGGGAAGGAGCCCGTTCTCGGTGGCTTTGACCCCTGGCCTAGGCGCCATCTTCACCCGAAACAAAGGAGGAAGTGCTGGGGGGGGCTGGGGGGGGGCCAGGTGGGCACGGCGGACAGGCGCGGTTGGTGCTGTGGGTCTAAGTGGGGGCCTCCCCGGCTGGCAAGTCTCCAGGGGTCTGTGGTCACCCGTCTTTTCCTGGTGCAGAGGGGACAGCCTCACAAACAGGTTTCAGACGTCGATTTTTCTTACAAGAGAGAAACTTCGACTTCCCGTGTCTGCAGTTTCTCAAAATAATCAGCTCGAAATAGTCCTCCTGCCCCAGAGGCGTATTTTGGGGTGGCACAGGCTGACTTCCTGCAGACCCCAGGGGGTTGTGACGATGACTGTGCTCATTTTACTGATGAGAAAACTGAGGCGCGCAGAGGGTAACTCCGTTTCTGGGCCCCGGGTGACACCTGGTCTCCCCACCCTCCCCTTGGCATCCAGCTGATTCCTGGAACTGTCACCTCGTGAAAATGAGTCACTCCTTGGAGGGTACCATGGGGCAGGCACAGTCAACTCAGAGGAGCATTTTGGTGAGAAATGCCCTGGGGTCAAGGGACAGGCAGCCCCTGTCCTAGGAGGTTAAGGGGGATTCCAGATGCCGGCAAGGTGGGTGGAGGAGACTCAGGCACGTAGGAAGACCCTTCCAGGCCCCCACGGGCCACGGTTCACGTGTCTGCTGGATGCCGGTGTGTGTGCTGGGCGGGCCAAAATGAGCAGCAGCCAGCGTGTTCCCGCACGGCCCCCACAGCAAGCTGACGCGCACACGTGCTGTGACCCCCCCCAGTCCTGTGAGAGCGCCCGGGCCAGCAGGGCGGCGGAGGCCTGTCGGGGAGTGTCAGCCCCGAGCCGAGCCGAGGCCAAGTGCAGGGGAGGAGCACAGGGGAGGCCTCGGGGCGGAGGAGCACAGGGGGCCGAGGGAACAGGCCCAGCACGGTGGGGAGGGGGCTGCGGCTGGAGCGCAGGGTAGCCTGGAGCGTCGGAGGGCAGGCGGCCCCCTGACTCCCTCTGGTTCTTCGCTGGAGACGGACGGGGAAGGGATGCCACACGCGTCCAAAGAAAGGTGACAGTGGCCCATGTGCGGTGCAGAGCGACTTTGGGACGTCTGGGCGAAGACGCTGGGTTTGCTCGCAGGTCGGGTGTTGGGCTGAGGCGAGAGGAGAGTCGAGGACGGCACCTGGGCTGTGGTCTGAGCGCTGGCCGGACGGCAGGACCTGCCCAGGCTGCGGTCAGGAGGCGGAAACCACAGCAGCCACTTTAATGGGGAGTTTGATGGAAGGAATTAGTAACTAGGAAAGGGTGGCTGGCTCCCAAAAGGGACAAAAGAACACGGAAATAGCAAAGACAGGAGCGGGCCAGAGACACCCTCAAAGGTGGGTTTGGGGGCTGGTTTGGTTGTGTCCAGGGCCAGCTCCTGGCCCGTGGTCAGGGGAGGCTGGTGGTCCACGGCGTGCGGGGGCTTCACGAGTAACCAGGCTCTCCCTGGGGTGGCTGCGAGGCACCGACGGAACCCAGGGCCTCGGGAGCCAAGGGCTGCGGCGCGGCTGTCACAGCAGGAAGGGTGACCCAGAGGCTGGCGAGGGCCCCTGGGCGTCCGCAGCACCGACAGGAAGGGGCAGCATGTTCAGGTCTTTAACCGTCTGCTCAAGTCACAGCCAGAGAATCAGAGCTGCCATGGCAACACTGAGGGAACCCCGATTTCCTAGAGCCCCGGGGCTGGTGTTGCTGAGAAATGCAGCATTTGACTATGTAGGCCGCAGAATTGCGCTGTCGGCTGAATCGCTGTCCTTGCCAAGAGTCTCGCGTGAAAGTTAGAGCAATGATTGGAAAGAACATCCCGGAACTGCTCCGGGTGGTGGAGTTCCAGGGTGCCAGGGTCTGGAGCCGCTCCCCGGGAGCTACCCCTGGGGTGTGGGAGACGCTGGGCAGAGAGGGGACACCGCGGGTGTTCCTGGGGCCCCTGCCCCCTCACCTGAGGAGTTAAAGACACTCACTCTGGAATCCGCAAAGGGAGCCCCCACCCCGAGTCGCACCCGCGCCCTCTCTCGAAAGGCCAGGCATCGCGCCCGCTGGCAGAGGAGAAACGTTCACGGGGTCCAGCCGCGGCCAGAGCTGAGGGCGATGCACCAGGGCTGGCCCGGAGCCCTCCGTGACCTGGAGCAGGTGGGGGCAGGGCTGGGCCCGTGAGGGGCTGCCCCCACCTTCCCTGCCTGCAAAACAGAAAGCACCGCCCAGGACAGTGCCAGGATGGCAAAGCCCTTGTCGAGGCAGTTGGTCATTGGCCAGCGTCATCCCCGAGCCCCTGTGGCAGGGCCTGTGCCCTTGGCGGTTGCCACCAGTGCTGGTGCGCAAACGCTGTGGCCAGGCGGAGGCCCGGGCCGACCTTTACAGCCAGTCACGGGCAGCCACAAATCACTTAGCTCTGCAGAGCTGGGCAAGGGCACCTCCCGTCCCCCACCTCCCACCGCCCACCGCACCTGGGCCTGCCCCCGACTGCACCTGCAGAGCTGGGCAAGGGGCACCTCCCGTCCCCCACCGCCCACCGCACCTGGGCCTGCCCACGACTGCACCTGCAGAGCGGGGAGGTCTGTGGGCCGAGCTGCTAACGCAGCACCAGGACTGTTAGGTTGTGGTGTCAGTTCCACTCCCAGGACTGAGTGTTCTACGCCCTCCACACGAGTCAACTCACAGCACCCTCCCAGCTCTGTGCGGGGTGCTCCTTGCCCCATTTTATGGATGGGGAAACTGAGGCACAGAGCTGGTCTCCTGAACAGAAGGGGCAGAACAGCCCTTGTCCCTGGGGTTGCGGCGTCGGCCCTCCCATCCCCCCGATTCAGGGAAGACGCGTCCCATGGGTGTGTCAGCCCAGCTGGGTTCTGCGGGACGAAGCAGGGAGCTGGCCCCCCAGGGCCAGGCCCCTCCCGTTCTGCAAGAAAATCACAAAAGGCTTTGTCCCGCCCCATCCCGTCCCGGCACAGCCCTGTCCCCCGGAGAGGGTCTGCAGCATGGGCCCCCTGGCCACCACCAGGGCTCCACCTCAGTCACCAGGCTCCACCTGGTCACCAGTGGCCTGGGCACTGCTGGGCCCAGTCAGGCCTCCCCTCCTGAGCCTGCAGAAAGCCAAGAGGGCACAGGCCAGGGACGTCACCCTCCTTCACGTCCTGGGGCCGACAGCTTCAGGGCGCCCCCAGCATGTCCACCAGGGGGCAGCCCAGCCCCGCTGATGGGCACTGTGCCCGGCTCGGGCCTCGCGGGAGGGGCGTCTCCTCCTCGGGAGCTGGAGAGGCTTAGCTCCCGGTGACGATTGGGGTGGACAGGAAGTGCCCAGTGACCGCGCCGGGCTCTGGCCCTGCGGCTGCCTGAGGACGCCTGGGAGCCAGGCCTGCCCGGGGAGGCGGCCACACACTAGCTCTGAGGAGCAAGGTTTGACCCGTCCGGGGGGGTTCAGATCGGACTGGTTTTCCGCCCCGGTGCTAAAGCCTTGAATTCCACAGCAGGTTGCGCAGAGGGTTTATGGGAAAGCCGTGTGCAAACGTTTGTGACCCGCGTTTCATGGCTCTCGGTGATGCCACCCTTCCCAGACTTGGGCTCTGAGGACTGTGGCCCCCCCCGGCTGGCCTGGCCGAGGGCTGCCGGCAAGCCGCTTCCAGAGGCTGCATCCATGCACCAGGGCAGGCCCGTGGTCCTGAGCACCCTGGGGACACGCCACCCATCTGCGCCACAGTGGCCTGGATGGCACAGCCGCCAACACCTGCTGCTGACTCCACGCTCCCTCCAGCCTCCCGCTCGCAGCCATGCTCGGCAGGGTGAGGGGGTCTGTCCTGCCCACCGCGTGGACACCGGGGACGGAGAAGGGCCCCGAGGCCACGTGGACCCTGAGGATCAGGACATGCCCACGGGGCCACCTCAGAACTCGCTGCAGCGGCAGCAGATTTCTACACGGCCATTTGTTGGAGAAAAACTAACTGCCAGTCCTGTGACCTGCCCCTTGTCACTTAGGCCCTCGAGGCAGCAGTTGGCGCCTTCCCCACCTCCGGCCCCTGCGTGAGGAGTGAAAGGCACCAACCCGGCGAGGCTACGGGGCTCCGTTAGGCTGGACATCTCGGCTCGAGTGCAGGGACAGTTATTCCTTAGGGCGTCATTAGTCAAATATTTAGTCCTCTTTTTAAAAAATAATTGTCATGGTAAAATACACATAAAATTTACCATTTTAACCATCTGTACGTGCGCAGCGCCGTGGCGTTAAGTGCACGCACACTGTTGTGCAGCCCGCACCACCGTCTCCAGAACGTTCTCATCTTCCCAGCTGGAGCTCTGTGCCCCTGAAACACGCACACCCCTCCCTCCCCCGCCCCTGGCACCACCGTTCTGCCTCTGTCTGTGGATTTGGTGGCTCCAGGGACCTCCTAGCAGTGGGATCCGACAGCGTTTGCCCTTCTGGGACCGGCTGATGTCACTGAGCGTCACGTCCTCCAGGCTCAGCTGTGCCACCGCATGTCAGGACCTCGTCCCTCCTTAAGGCTGGATGACACCCCGTTGCACGTGTACCACATCTTGCTTATCAGGCCATCCGTGGATGGGCACGTTTGCTGTTTTCACGGGTAAGCTAGTGCGACCAAGGCCACCGTGATCGTGGGTATGTGGGCCGGGCCCGGTGGCTCCGCCGGTCACCCCAGCACTTTGGAGGCTGAGGCAGGGAGATCGTGTCAGCCCAGTACTATGAGACCCACCTGAGCACCAAAAGAAAACCCCATCTCTACAAAAGTTAGCCGGGCGAGGTGGTGCACAGCTGTAGTCCCAGCCAGGCGGGAGGCTGGGGCAGGAGGATCGCTCCAGCCCAGGAGTTGGAGGCTGAAGGAGCCGTGAGGACACCACTGCGCTCCAGCCCGGGCGACGGAGCGAGACCCTGTCTCTAAAAACAAAAATCAGTGTGCAGACATCTCCTAAAAACCTGCTCTCAACGCTTCGGGGTGTGTAACCAGAAGTGGAATTGCTGGATCCCAGGGTGGTTCTATTTGTCATTTTTCGAGGAAGCAGCACAGTGTTTTCCGCGGTGGCCGGACCATTTTACCTTCCCGCCAACAGTGCACGACGGTTCAGATTTCTGCACGTCCTCGCCAGCACGTTATTCTCTCTCTGTTGCTGTTTTTTAAATATCCGTCCTAATGAGTGTCAGCCCTCTTGACAATAAAAATAACTAGTCTGTCAGCCCCGTGTGCTGCCCGCGTGCACCCGGTTTCGCTCTCTGGTTGGCGCCTGCGCGGGGGCCACCGCCGTCCCCTGGCCGCCCCCTCGCTGGCCGCGCTGGTGCCGGAGCCCCGGCTAAGGCACTTCGCTCCTCACTGCGGCTCTGTGCACTCTCCCGGGGCAGGTTCTCGGCCTTCTGCCCTGTGCGCCGCACCCCACCTGCCCACCGGCGTTCTGCTTTTCATTGACTTCAGAGATAATTTTAATTTCTAGAAGGACTAGAAGTAGTGTGTTTCTCCCCAGTGTCCTTTTTCGCATCAGGGTTTGCCCTTGGCCGTCCCTCACAGCTCCAACCTGGACCCAGGTTTTCCTGACTCGGAGAAAAGACCCCCCCACCCCCGACCCGGGCAAGAGCAGCTCCCGTGAAGTCAGCGGTCACCAAAGGGTGTGCCCGGGCAGGGCTGGCGGACACCTCGGGGATGTGGCCTTGGTGTCAGGCAGTGGCCAATGCTCCTTCCTGGTGGCAGGTGCATCTCTGCAAACCGCGTCTCCTGCCTTGCGGCCACTCTCCCGAAGGCAGAACTTCAGCAATAATCTTTTTAAAACTTAGTGCTAGCAAAAAATGTATTTCTGAAAACAAAAGCAGTGAATCCCAAAGCCAAAAATGTTTCCCTTTCCGTGGTGTCTGGAACTCCGTGGTCGGGTTTGGCAGCAGCGCGGAAGCCGGTGCCCCCTGGGGCCGGGGCACGCCCTGCTCTGCCGACCTCTGTGGTGTCCATGCTGGCTTTGTCCCGTGTTCCTGGGTCACCTCTTGCTGCCTCCACCTCCGCAGGACGTGGGAGGGCTGGGGGCTGCCCCCGTGAGCACAGGGAGGCCCCTCAGAGGGCGGCCTCGCCGGGGCCAGGACAGTGCCCGGGAGCAGACAGGGAGAAGGCGGCGGGTGGGAGCGGCCGTGAGTTGCTGGGGAAGCCGGTGTGTGTTTGCGCGTCCTGCTGTGTGGCCCCGCCGGCTGCCGCTTCCCGCCTGGCCCGGCCTCCCGGGCTCTGCGAGTGTGTGGCCCCCGGGAGAGCCCACTGCTTGGTACCTGCTTCCGTGGCGCCTTCACCCCCCGGGCCCCGGCCTCCCTCTCCCCACCTGGTGCATGCGGATGCCAGCCCAGAGGGACGTGGGCCTCACCTCCCAGTGCCACTGTCCTCAGGCCGGGGGGACACAGGCCAGGCAGGTGGGGCTGGCGACCCCAGGGGCACTTTTAACACAGAAGAGCCTTGAGAATTTGGGGGTCTGCCAGCTTTCCTCACGCTGACGCCCGTGGCCACCCTGGGGCAGAGGAGGGGACTGTGTGGGTGCTGAGGTCGACAGGTGTCAGCACAGCTCGTGCCTCCCCGGCAGACACCCGGCAGTTCACACTGTGTGACCAGGCGCACGGAGGCCAGACACGGCGCCCAGTGGCCCCACTGTTAACTGGGGGTGAGGGGACATGCCTGTCCCTGAAGACTGGGGGGCACCCGTCCCACTGCGGTGCCCTGGCAGGGCCCCCCAGGCTCCGGCCACCTCAGCAGCTGCAGGGCGCAGGCAGGGGGGTCTGGCGGGATCCTAATGTGTGGGGTGGCCTGAGGGGCTGGGCGGCTGGTCCCCAGGCCCCCAGCTGCTGCGGGAGGCGGTGACTGCAGTGAAAGACCTCACCTGCTGCAGGTCCAGTGTTTGGTGACGGTCGGGGGGTTTTGGCCTCTGCACCAGAAACAGCATCGGGGCCGCCGGGGAGCCTGGGCCTGGAGCCGCCGGCCCACCCTCCGCCTGCTGGAATCCCCCGGTGTGTCGGCCAGACCCAGGCAGGACGTCCCCAATGTGCGGGGCATGTGGGCTTGTGACAAGGATGGAGACTCGGTGTGTCCCAGGGGTGCGGGAGTCACTCCCGGTGCAGTCGCCGTGAGAGACACAGCATCGGTTAACGAGGAAGTGCTCCTGCAGTGGGAAAGGCCTCAAGGACTCATTTCTTACAATTCGTTCCAGCTCAGTTTTTTAAAAAAATTTTTTTAATTTTTATTTTTTTTAGAGTCAGAGTCTGGCTCTATCATCTTAGCTGGAGTACAGTGGCGTCATCATGGCTCAAACTCCCGGGGCCAAGTGATCCTCCTGCCTCAGCCTCATGAGTAACTGGGACTACAGGTGCCACCATGTCCAGCTAACTTTTAAAAATTTTTTTAATTTTTTGTAGAGAGTGTGTCTTGCTGTGTTGCCCAGGCTGGTCCTGAACTCCTGGCCTCAAGTGCTGCTCACGTCCCGGCTCGCAGAGTGCTGGGATCACAGGCGAGAGCCACCGCGCCAGCTTGTCCGTGGTTGGGGCAGCACCAAAGCAGTCGCCCGGCCCAGCCCAGCTGGGATCCTCCAAGGCATCGATGAGGAAGTTGCTGAGCCCACGGGGCCGGGCGGCTGTGTGGGGAGCTGGGGGCCCCCGCCACAGCCGCGGGAGGTGGGAGGGAGCCCGGGTGCAGCCGCCAGGGCTGGGAGGGCCGAGCTGTGCAGGGCCCGTCTCCCGCAGGCCCCGTCACCAGCGTCACCCTTGCTGCCCGGGGTCACCTTGGCAACCAAGGGTTTTGTTGGGCTTCGCTCCATTCCCAGTGACCTTGTCCTGATGTTGAGTCCACTGTTCACCTCGGTTTTGCTTAATTTGGGTGTGGACCTGGCCCCACGCGCCATGTCCCCCGCCCCACACCTGTCCTCGCCAGGGCGCCAGGCGTCGCCGACAGGGAGGAGGAAGGAAAGCAGGTGGCACTGGCCCCTGAGGATTTATGTCAGTGGCACAGCGCGCCCCACTCCCCGGGTCCCTGGCCTCACCACGGGGCAGCCACACACCATTGGGAGGAGGGGCCTCACCCAGGCTCTGGGCCGGCCGTCACCTGTGTCGTCAGCCCCCGCCACCGTGTTAATATGTGTTTGTTCACGCGTGGGGCGCATGTCGACTCACTGGGCGGTGGCAGACTTGGCAAACGCGCGTCCAGAGTGTCAGACGAGACGCTGCCATCGGTTGGCGGCGTTGCTCCCCCGGGTGCTGGTGAGCCCCGAAAGGCTGCAGGGCTCAGGTTCTGGGGCCGCCCGCCCTCGCTTGGGGGTGCAACCGATGCGGAGCCCTGACGCGAGGTGCCTGTGCGTCGTGGCTCCAGCTCCCCGCCAGCGCCAGACGCCTGCTGTCTCTGTGACCCGCGTGTGTCCGGCCCCTCCTGCCGGCCGTGCTCACCTGCGGATGGGCGCGTGGCCGCCTGTGCCCACGCCTGCCCCCGCGGCGCTCTCCAGAGGGCAGAAGCATCACCGTTCCCGTCGCTGGCGGTGACGTGGGCCCCAGGCACCTCTGAAGGTCCCCTCAGCCTCGCGCGGATCGAGCCCCTGCTGGTGGTGCCGGAGAGCGATGAGTTCACCACCAGCCCTCGGGGGGTCCCAGCGAGGACGCGAGTGAGACAGACCTGCGGCCGGAGGTCCCAGGCAGGCAGGAGACGAAGGCTGCTCCCAGGGGCTCTGGCCCAGCTTGGCGGGACGTCTGAGGCGTGTGCCGGAGACCCAGGAGGCCTGCGCAGGGGGGCCCGGGGCGCAGGGCGCGGCTTTGGGCACGGCGGGCGGTGGTGGGTGGTGCGGCTTGGGAGCTCCAGGGCTGATTCTGGGCATCTGCACCCAGACCCTCACCTCACCTCACCCACGTGTGGCATGGGACGTGGCCAGGCTCTGGAGCTTCACGCCCATTGTTGCCAGCGCCATGGCAGCTCGCCAGGGGCCCAGAGCACAGTGACCTGTGGCTCTTCCCATTGTGGATTGTCGGGTGGTGCCCGCCAAGCGCCCGGCCCAGAGCATTCCAGGAACCCAGCTGGTGCAGCCTCGAGGCAGAGCCTGGGGTCTGGTGCTGGGGACAAGGTCACCCCTGTGGCTCCAACTGAGCCTCCTAGGGGTGGGGGTGGCTTGGGGGACTTCAGGAGGAAGGGCCCTGTCCATGGTGGCAGCCGAGCCTCCACCACCCAGCCCCCCAGCTGGCAGCCCGGCCTCTCCTGAGGCTGAGAGTTGTTGTGCTGCCACTGCCAGGCGCCCACACGGGCTGCCAGCTGTCTCAGCGCCCCCGGCCTGGAGGCATGAGCCGCTCCGGGGCAGCAGCTGCAGGCCGCCCTGCCCCCACCGCAGCCCTGGGCCCCCCTGGCGCTGTCTCCTGCTGTGACCCGGCTCCCCAGCAGCTGACCCCAGGCTCCCCCAGCGTGTCCGGGAGAGAGTGCACTGCCCACGGCTCCCACCTCCCTGCACTCCCTGCCCACATCCCAGGTCCGGGTCGTGGAGAAGCCCCGAAAGTCGCTGAGCCCTGCCTTTGGCCCCACAGGGACAGGAGCCCCGGGAGGGCCGGCGGGGAAGCAGGAGCCCAATTGACTTCTGCAGAAGCGTGAATAGAACAAAAACGTGCCTTTGGTTAATTTTCCTTCTAATAGAAGTCATTTATAGTGAAATAAAATACCACTACAATCTTGAAATTTTCCATGAAAGTAATTTTCCTGCTACTTCACCTCGTTTTCCCACTCTCCTGTGAGTGCGGTTCAGAACGCAGGCCTGTGCAGGGGGGCAGTGCCGGGGCAGGGACGGACCCCTCCCCGAGTGGCGCGCCCGTTCAGACTGCGGTTTTAATTGGCCTTTTCCTTTGTAAGTGAGCGGCGTGACACACCGCGGTCCTCACACTGCGGCATTGTGGTCTGCAGGTTGGGGTCTCCCGTGTGACATGGGCACAGACGCAGCAGCTTTGTGTTGACAGGGTTTTGTGCCAAAAGTGTCCCCGCGGATGGCATGTTGTTTGCATTCTGTATACTGTGCCATTGTTCCCATACTTCCTGGCATCATTAAAATTCAAAAGGGAGTATATTTTGCAAAGCAAATGGAATCAAATTCTAATAAAATGTACTTTCTCACCACCAAAGGACAGGCTGCCAGGGCCCTCAGGACAATGCGGTTTTCTAGCAGCCTGTGGTCCCTGAGGGCCTGTGGAGGCCCCGGCCTCAGGCCTCGCGGTTCTCTCTGCAGGGACAGTGGCACAGTGACGTCTTCAGTGGACTGGGCAGCATGGCCCACTGCTCAGGGGTCGTCTACTGCGGGTTGTGGATCAACGGGCACCCAGCGGGTAGGTGTCCCCAGCTTTCTTGTTGGCCTTGTGTGTCACTGTGGGGTCCTGGCCCGGCCCCGGGCAGTCACCTGGGAGCCATCGGTCTCAGAGCACCCTGGGGAGAGGCTGGGATGAAGTGGAATCTAAAGGCCCTCCCTTTGGGGGTAGCAAAAATAAAATAAAACAAAATCCCTCCCCCTGTTAGAAAAAACATGTTCCAATTTGATTTCAAAAGGGCTTATGGATAAGCAGAGCCCCCGACTCAGACTCAGTCCCAAGTGGTCCTGCTGCAAGTGTGCTCTCCCAGCCACGGGCTCTCCCAGCCACGGCCCTCCCAGCCATGGCCCTCCCAGCCACGGCCCTCCCAGCCACAGCTCTCCCAGCCATAGGCTCTCCCAGCCACAGCCCTCCCAGCCATAGGCTCTCCTAGCCATGGCCCTCCCAGCCACGGCCCTCCCAGCCACGGCCCTTCCAGCCACAGCCCTCCCAGCCATGGGCCCTCCCAGCCATAGGCTCTCCCAGCCACGGCCCTCCCAGCCATAGGCTCTCCCAGCCACGGCCCTCCCAGCCACGGCCCTCCCAGCCATGGGCCCTCCCAGCCACAGCCCTCCCAGCCACGGCCCTCCCAGCCATAGGCTCTCCCAGCCACAGCCCTCCCAGCCACAGCCCTCCCAGCCATGGGCTCTCCCAGCCATAGGCTCTCCCAGCCACAGCCCTCCCAGCCACAGCCCTCCCAGCCACAGGCCCTCCCAGCCACAGCCCTCCCAGCCACGGCCCTCCCAGCCACAGCCCTCCCAGCCACGGCCCTCCCAGCCACAGCCCTCCCAGCCATGGGCCTCCCAGCCATAGGCTCTCCCAGCCACAGCCCTCCCAGCCACAGCCCTCCCAGCCATGGGCTCTCCCAGCCATAGGCTCTCCCAGCCACGGCCCTTCCAGCCACAGCCCTCCCAGCCATGGGCCCTCCCAGCCATAGGCTCTCCCAGCCACGGCCCTCCCAGCCATAGGCTCTCCCAGCCACGGCCCTCCCAGCCACAGCCCTCCCAGCCACGGCCCTCCCAGCCATGGGCCCTCCCAGCCACAGCCCTCCCAGCCACGGCCCTCCCAGCCATAGGCTCTCCCAGCCATAGGCTCTCCCAGCCACAGCCCTCCCAGCCACAGCCCTCCCAGCCATGGGCTCTCCCAGCCATAGGCTCTCCCAGCCACAGCCCTCCCAGCCACAGCCCTCCCAGCCACAGGCCCTCCCAGCCACAGCCCTCCCAGCCACAGCCCTCCCAGCCACAGCCCTCCTAGCCACGGCCCTCCCAGCCACAGCCCTCCCAGCCATGGGCCTCCCAGCCATAGGCTCTCCCAGCCACAGCCCTCCCAGCCACGGCCCTCCCAGCCATGGGCCTCCCAGCATCACATGGGCCTGAGTGTCTGGGTGGCGTGAGTGTCTATGCTGCCTCTGTCCAGCTCCCCTGAGCTCTCTACACTGTGACATGGCCACAAAGTGGCCCATGGCCCCCTGAGGGGCCAACCAGTTTGGCCTCCGCTGGGGGCTACCTCTCCAGGCCACTTTCCCATCCCTGTACTGTTCCTAGTGGCATCTTGGTGGCCTCTCCATAGACCCCAGGTGAGGGCACTACCCCAGGGGTCAGTCTGGCCAGAGACACCAGTTGTTCATCCAAACCTTGGTGCCAAGTTTGTGACGGACATGCAGGTGCTCAGAGCTGACTCTGGCTCTGCCGATGGCACCGATGGCACCAGGAGGCCTGGGCCCAGGCAGCCCCCTGCGCCCCCTTGGGTGGGCACCAGGACTGCAACAGCCGCCCTGGCACAGAGTCCTGGAGGCAGGGGTGCGGGTGGCTGGGATCACAGGGCGGGGGTCCTGGCACCACAAGCACTCGGGGCCTGGCCCGGACACGCTTCCTCAGGTGGAGTCTCCTGGGGCCCTGGGCCCACCGGAGTGTCTTGGTGACCTCACCCTGAGAGAAGGGGATCCCCAGGTGGTAGCCAGGCCTGGGACGCAGCCTCCATCCACCCGGTGGGGTCTCCCTGGGACAGTGAGATCCTCCCAGAGCACCGCAGGGAGCCGCCTGGGGCGGATGCCTGGGGCACTTCCCCAGCACCACCAGCCCCGCTCCCTGGGGTGCCCTGTCGCTCTGCACCCAAGACTGCAGCTTCCCCCTGGCCGGTTGCAGGCGGATCTCGCTCTGCCCGCTCAAGTTGGCCTGGCGCACAGCACGGCGTTTGCCATGTTGGCGTCTGAGGCCTCCCTGCGCTTTGACAGAGGTGGCACCATAGGGGGTGTCGGGGCTGCTGACCCTGGGCCAAAGCCGGCTCTGGCTGTTCCCACCGCGGCGGTCCCGGTGGAGCCGGGGTGGCCCTGACCGCCAGGAGGCGCCAGCCGGCCCTCGGGGGCCACCCTCGCCAGGGCCTGCTCTGGCAGCCCCGTGTCCACACCTCCGGGCGCTGACTCAGATGCAGGGAATGCAGGGCCTGAGTCCCCACCAGCGGGAAGACTTGCCGGAACATTCCACTGGCATGAACACCCGACGGCCCCTGCACCGCTCACTTCCGCCTCTTCAGCGCTGGGGACCCCTGCGGTGTGTTGAACGTGCTCGGCACCGTTTGGAAACGCACGGCTCCAGGTGGTTACAGCAGACGCCCGCGTCTTCCTGTGAATGACAACGGGGTCACTCTCTGCCGAGATGGCGGTGCTTGTGTTTGTAGCTGTCACACGAGCTCCCCCCGGGAGCACCTCTGATGGGGGTGCATTCCCGAGGGACACTCCCGGCCACTGCTAACGCCACACTCTGCTGTCTCCAGCACAGGCCACCAGGATGGTGATTCTGGGCCCGGAGGTGATGGAAGTGGCCCAGGGCTCCTCCTTCACGCTGAGCGTCCAGCTGCAGCAGGACAGTGGGGCGGTGGCCGAGAGTAAGTGTCCAGGAGGGTGACCTGACCTGCCTTTTCCGAAAGACGAACAGGATCGGGCTCCCAAGCAGTGAAAGTGCAGACCAGGCGTCATCTGGGGCTCCTGACTCCAGCGGTGACGGCGCAGGAGTCCCTGCTGCCCAGAGCGGAGCAGACGGGACAGCAGGCGTGCAGGTGCTCCTGCCAGCAGGGGGCAGCCGCAGGCACGGGTGTGTGAAAACATACGCACATGCGCAAGCGTGTGCATGCATGAACGAGCGCGCACACGTGTGCATGTGTGCTCATGTGTGTCAGACCCCCTCCCTCTTTGTGGAGGAGCTGTGTTCCGTAGCCCACAGCTCATCAGCTGAGGGACACTGGAGTCGTTTGCGCCTTGGCTGTTGGGAGTAGCGCCACTCTGAACATCCGTGTGCGAGTTTTTGCGTGGACATAGGTTTCCATTTCTCCCGGGTGTGCACCTGCAGGGGAATGGCTGGACCATACGGCAGATTCGTGTTTAAACTTTAAAGAAACTGCCGAACTGTCTTTCCAAAACAGCCGCTCCCGTTTGCGATCCCACCAGCAAGGAGCAACGGTGCCGGTCCCTGCGCACCCGTCAGCGCCTGGCACCCTTGCCTGCCCAGCCGTGACCGCCCTGGGGGTGTGACATGGGATCCCCTGACGGCTTCGATCTGCATTTCCCTAGCCACTGGGGGTGCCGAGCAGCATTTCCCGTGCTCAGTGACGTGGGCAGATCTCCTCTGGGGAAATGGCTGTTCAAATAGCTTACCCGTTTCTAAAAATTGCGTTGTCTTTTTAGTGGGAGTTAAGGTTCTTTATGTACTCTGGGTGTAAGTCCTTCGTCGGGTACGTCTTCGCAAATGTTCTCCTTCAGCCTGTGGCTTATCTGTTCATTTTCTTAATGCTGTCTTTTGAATAGCAGAAGTTTTGGGGGTTTTATGTTGTTATATTTTATTTTTTTGAGGCAGAGTCTCACTCTGTCACCCAGGCTGGAGTGCTGTGGTGCGATCACAGCTCACTGCAGCCCTGGACTCCTGGGCTCAAGCGATCCTCCTGCCTCAGCCTCCCAAGTAGCTGGGACTACAGGTGCCACCACCACACCTGGCTATTTTTTTCATTTTTTGTAGGAACAGAGTCTGGCTATGTTGCTCGGGCTGGTTTGAACCCCTGGGCTCAAGCGATCCTCCCTCCTCGGCCTCCCAGAGTGCTGGGATTATAGGGGGGAGCCACCACATCCCACCTGCCTTGAGGGACTTAATCTTTAACAATTTCTTGTAGTACAGGTTTGCTGGTGATGAATTCTTTCAGCTTTTGTATGACTGGAAACATCTTGATTTTGCTTTCATTTGTGATAGGTATTTCTCCAGACATAAAATTCCATTTCATCTTTCAGGCCTTTAAAGATGTTACTCCACTGTCTTCTTGTTTGCATTGTTTCGGACAGGAAGTCTGCCGTCATCCTCGTCTTTGTTTCTCTGTAGAAACCAGAGCTTCTTCTCTGGCTGCTTTTAAGGTTTTCTCTGTACTGATGGTTTGAGCAATTGGACTCTAATGTGACGTGGTATCATTTTCTTTGTGTTTCTTGTGCTTGGGGTTCATTTGGCTTTTTGCATCTGTAGGTTTTCATCAAATTTGGAAATTTTCAGCCATTTTCTTCCAATAATTTTTCTGTCACAGCCTCTCCTGTGCATCACGCGTGTACAGGCTGCTTAAAATTGCCCCACTGTTCACCGGATCCCTCCCTCCCTTCCCTCCTTCCTTCCTTCCTTTCTTCTTTTTTCTTCCTTCTTTTTTTCCTTTCTTATTCTTTTTTCTCTCAATGTTTTATTTTGGACAGTTTCTATAGCTGTGCAGTTGGCCCTTGAACAACACAGGTTTGAACTGTGCGGGTCACTTATATGCAGATCTCCTTCTGGCTCTGCCATCACCAAGACATCAGTCCCACCCCTCCTCTTCCTCCTTCCCCTCAGCCTCCCCAACAGGAAGATGATAAGAATGAAGCCGTTCACTCATGATGATCCACTTGCACTTAAGGAGAGTAAATATATTTTCTCTTCGTATGATTTTCTTTCCTCTAGCTTACTTTCTTGTGAAAATGCGGTGTTTAAAACATGTAACATACCAAACATGGGTTAATCGACTGTTTATGTTATCGGTAATGCTTCCAGTCAACAATAAGTTATCAGTAAAATTCGGGGGAAGTCAAAAATTATCCACAAGTTTTTGACTTCGCAGCGGGTCGAGGCCCCGACCCCCACGTTGTCCAATGGTCAGCTGTGTTTTCAAGTCCACAAATCTTTTCTCCTGCAGCGGCGTTGGGCCTGTTGTGGTCACATCCAGGGTGTTTTTCATCTCTAGAAGTTTGACTCTGTTCTTTTTTACATCTTGTGGGTCTCCGTTTCACTTTTGAACACAGGGAATGCAGTTGTAATAATAACAGCTTTTTAAACGAACTTTTCTGCTAATTCTAACGTCTGTGTCAGTTCTGGGTGGGTTTCAATGCACCGATTTTTCTCCTCGGTATGGCCGTACCTTCCTGTGTCCTTTTCCCGCCTGGTGATCTTGGATTGGCCGCCAGACATTGGAGATGTGACCTTGCTGGGTGCTGGACGTGTTTTGTAGTCCTGTAAAGGTTGTGGAGGTTTGCTATGGGGCACAGTTAAGTACTTGGAGACAGTGTGATCCTTTCGGGTCCTGCTCTTATGATCTGTCAGACAGGTCTGGAGGAGAACTCTTCCCCAGACTAATCATTCCCCATTACTGAAGCGAAACCCTCTGAGTTTCCTGCGACTTCTGAGTTTCCCAGCCTGGCAGATGAGGAGCACCTCGCCCAGCCCTGCGGAGCCCCGGGCCGTGGTCCCTCTGATTCCTTCAGTGGTTCTTCCCCGGCCTCGTGGAGCGTCTTCGTGTGCGTGTGCTGATCTGTGCCCTGCCGGGTGCTCGGGGGCCCCCCGCAGACGGCCAGGGTCTGCTGTCTGGGCCACACTCTCCTCCTTGCCACCAGCCCTCTGAACGCTAAAACTTTGACCTTGTACCTTGTGACCCCCAGATTATCAGCTCCTTCTTCTCAAGTGAGGGGGTTCGTTGGGCTCTGCCTCAGTCCCTGCTCCCTGCACTTAACCCCGCACATCCTGTCCAGTGGTGGGCTGGGCAGTCACAGACCTGCACCCCGTCTTTCCTGCTGTCCCAGGCCCACTGTCCTCAGTTGCCTGGTGCCCAGGGTCCTGAAAACATGTTTCTTATAGCTTGTCTGCTCTTGGGGTTGTTTTGAGTAGGAGGGAAGAGCGGTCCCAGCGACTCCGTCCTGGCACAGACGGCGATCAGACCACACTGGTTTTTAACACTGCGTCTGACGTCTTTTCTTCCCAAGCCAAAGGCACTGCGGGGATCTGCCCACGGTGTCGCCTTTTCCAGATCGTAGTGGCACGAGAGGCCGGACAGTGCGGCCTTTGCTGGCGCTGGCCAGCGTGCTCACCAGCCTCTCCTTCCCCGCCGGGCCTGGACCTCACGGAGTCCACATGACCAGCCCCTGGACCCGCCGTGTGGGGGAGGACCTGACACTCACCAGCAGCCCCCAGGGGGCAGCCCCGGCATCGGGCCCCTCTCCCCTGGGGCCTCAAGTGGGAGCCCACCTGTGTCTGCCGCTTTGCCAGTCCTGAGTGTTCAGAAACCCGGTCACTTCCCGATTCCTCTGTCCCGACATGCAGCATCTACTCCGGGAGCTCGGGACTGGCCTCCCTGCCCCTCCCCGGGTGCCCGAGCCGCGCTGCCCAGCACTCCTTTCTGTCAGGTCCCTGGCTGTGGCAGACACCCAGCTCCGCCACCCCCGCCTGCCCAGCAGGGCCGAGGAGCTCTGTGCTCAGAGACACGGGGTGGGGGGGTGTCCACTCCTCCGCGCTGTCCTCTGGGAACTGCCTGCAGCCTGCGGTTCCCCGGGGCCAGGAGCAACGGGCTGCAGCACCTGCCCCCAGAGCAGCTGGTGCTGGCGATGCTTGTGCACCCGCTCAGCAGGCACTTAGCGGGCACCAACTGTGTGCCAGGCCCCGCGCTGGGTACCTCGGGGTGGGGGGCCCATCGGGATGGGTACGGACAGAGAGCTTCGATGTCTGCCCAAGGTGATGAGGACCCCGCAGAGGCCAGACTCGGACACATGCTCCCTGCGGTCCCCCCTGCAGGCCAGGGGTGCAGTGTAGTGACCCCGTGGGGCTGGTCACCCGGGAGAGGCCCTCCCAGCAAGTGCAGACGGGAGGCCAGAGTGCCCTGAGGCCCAGAACAGGAGGCCCGGGGACCAGGACTCGAGCGTGGGGGCAGCAGGGACCCCAGGGCTGGGAGGAGACCTCTGGCAGCCCAGGGGAGGAGTAGAGGCTGGAGGGGCAGGCAGGGGCTGTCCAGTGGCCCGCCCAGTTCTAAGTGCTGCCCCACCAAGGCCCACCCCGGGCCCCTTCCCCCGGCGGAGTCCAGGGAGCCCCGGGCCCACGTTTGCTGTTCCGGGGCGCAGTCTGAGGGCTTCTGCTTCTCTCCTGGAAGGCGAGAACGGCCGGGTCCTGCAGCTCTCAGCGGGTGTCAGGCGAGTGCAGCTGCCGGCCTACTCCGAGGTCAGCTTTTTCAAGGTGGACGAGGACAGCCGGGAGACGTCCATTCAGACCCCGTTGTGAGTGAAGGGGACACGGACACGGTGCCCTGGTGCCCGAACTCGGACTGGTTTTTAACGGCAGATCTCGCCACGAGACGTCACAAGTGACGATGGCAGAGACTCTCCCCTGGGAGGCCGTTCTGCTCCTTGGGCCTCGGTGCTCCCAGCCCAGCAGGGTTGCCGGGCAACTGGCGGGACCCCCGAGAGTGCCCAGTGCCCCCTAGAGCTGCTCCCAGGCCGCGTCCCAGGGTCAGAGCCTGGGCCACCGGCCCCCCCACTCCCCCCAGTGCTGAGGGGGAGCAGAGCCAACCTGCCCCTTCCCTTCACAGTGGCTTCGAGTGCATCCCTTATCCCCTGTCTGCGGGGACGCTGGAGCCCGGAGCGGCCCTGGAGGATGCTGGGGCCGACTCGCCCCTTTCCGGGGGAGACCTGGACCCAGCGCTGGGGTCAGATGTCTTCTGTGGCCAGGGTGACACCCCCGACAGCCACCCCGGTGAGTGCAGTCAACAGGCGGTTGGTGGTGGGCAGTCAAGGGTGGGGGGGTGGCAGGGGAGCCCCAGAACCAGGCCCGAGCAGGAGCTCCCAGGGGGTCACCATGCAGTGGGTGAAAAGGCAGGTGGGGGCTGGCGGTCCTGGGTGTCCTGGCAGGTGGCCAGTGGCTGTCCCTAACACACAAACCCGACGCGCAGTCCTAGGGGTGGCCCCGGGCGGCTCAGGTCCCTTTGCGTGTCTGTCCTGAGCTAGCTGGGGCTGCCGCACGCACAGGATGCCCTGGACTCCCGGGGCTGTGAGCCAAGGGCCGGGCGTCGGGGGCACAGGGCCTGTGCTCAGCCTAGACACCCATGGTGGCCCCCGCCCGAGGCTCTGTGGGCACCGGTGGCCCCAACTGCTCACGCCTTGGGCCTGGTTTTCCGGCTGGTTCCACTTCTGTGTGTTCAGCTCAAGGTCTTCACGAGGCAGAGCCCCCCCGCAGTGGCCCCAGGCAGGCAGGTGAAAACCATCTCTGTAGGGCGCTCGGCCTGGATCTGCCACAGATCGTTCCGGAATTATTCACAGTAACTGGGTGCTGAGCCGGGGAGTTGAACCAAAGTTTAGTCACCGCGGTGTGTGTTCAGTGACAGCGAATCCCCGCGAGTAACCCGGCGCGCTGGGATTACGGGGTTTGCGTCCTAATTCCGGGATGGGGGGATGGCTTTGACGGGCGTCTCAGGCGAGCACGGCTCTGGGGCTGGGGGTCATCGGTGGCATATCATGTCCCCCACCGCGGCCCTGCACCCCCGTCCCTCTAGACTCTGACAGGAGGAGCAGGACGGCTCCACAGACGTCCCTGCCAAACAGGTTCACGGGCACTTTGGGTTTGGGCCTTCAGGGCGGGCCCAGCTGACGGTGGAGGTCCCCCGGCCCCACAGCTGGGACCACGTGGGGGCCACGGGGCCAAACAGGGCAGAGCTGAGATGTGGGGTGGCATCCAGAACCGAGACGTGGTGGGCGGGGGCTGGGAGGCCGGGAGCACGGCCGCCTCCCCTGGCACGATGGGCGTTCCAGGCTGACGGATGTCCCTGGTCATCAGAAATGCCCCCTCGCCAGCCCTCGCCGCGCCTGGCTCTGCCGGAAGCACCCGGGGCCCAGCGTGACTCCTCCCAGCCCCATCCACCACACAGGCCACCCCAGAGACGGCAGCCCACCCAGGGGCCGTCCAGCCGGGCCCCCACAGTGCCTCTCCTCTTCCGGACTTGCACCCCATGTGCCCCCAGGAGTCCGCCCAGCTCCTCTCATTGGGTCTCCTCATCCCCTTGCCGCCTCCCTCCTGCCCAGGCCCTTCAGCCAGGACCCCTGGAGCGGGCACTGGGCAGGACAGGCCCGTCCCTGCCCGGCTGCCCTCTCCCAGGGTGGCCCACCCCCCACCAGCCGGAGGCCCCTGCAACCCGGCCGCACCCCCATCCTGTCCCTGCAGCCAGGCCCACCCTCCTCACATCCGCTGCCCAGGGTGCTCGGGCCCCAGGGGTGGCATAGCTGTGTGGGCTCAGCCAGCTCTGACTCCTCGCTGCCTGCAGGCGACAGTGCTGAGGGTGGTGTTGGCAGGTGGCACCCGAGCCCTCCTAGTCACCCGGAGCCCTCTGTGGCCCTGTGGCCCTCCCAGGCCCTCCTGGTCTTTGCCCGTGGTGGCCCCTCTCTGTGTAGCATTCCTGGCTGGTCCCTGGACCCCGTTCTCCCTGCGGTCGTTCGCGGCTGAGGTGGGGAGGAAGTGGCAGTGAGGTGGCCTATCAGGGACTCAGGAGGACCCCTCTGCAGCCAGGTGTCCCCTCCAGGTGCCTGAGCCCAATCCCCTTCCCACCCGACCCCCACCCCCAAGCTTGACCCGGCTGGTGGCCAGAGGCCCCCAGGGCCGCGGGGGTCTGCCTGGCAGAGGCCGACTCTGCAAACAGGAGCCTGAACAAGCCGTGGAGGCCGAACCCATGAGCTGTTTCCCAGGCGGCTGACCAGGAAGGGCCGGCCGGGCAGCGGGGGCAGGGGGCCGGGTCCTTCCTCTCGGGAGCTACGGCCCAGGGCGGCGGGAGCCTGAGTGCCTCTGCAGGGCGCCAGTTGGTCCATCCCTGGGGGCTGCGGGGCCAGTGGGACCCGGGGGCAGGGGGTCTGGCACGCACCCGGTCTGCCTTCGCCTCAGTTTATAGAAGCAGCTTTACGCCGCATCGGTGGAATAGTCTCAGATTTCTGCGTAAAAACACTCACCAGGCGCCGCTGCTCCTGCTTGCGGAGGTTTTCGGAGCCAAGTAACGAGGTCTGGATTGAAACCAGGCCCCGGAATGCAGGGTCTGCGTGTCGCCCGCCGAGCACCGCCCGGCCTCCCGCAAGCGTCCCCGTCCTTGTCGCTGTCACATGATGCCGGTGCCGCCACCCCTGGGTGCCCGTCCCTACGGCTCGCATCTGGGGTTCACCCGCCTGGGGGTGGGTCCTCCTCCGGGGACGCCGCTCCCGGGCTCTGGGCTCCGGCTTGTGCTGGCTTCGCTGTGACTCGATGTCCCGGCACAGATGAAGTTACCTGTGGGGAAGCCAGAGGGACGTGTCCTGTTCTCGTGAGAGCTGCCAGGCCTGGCCCCTGAACACTTGCGGGGTGGCCCAGGCCCGCTGGCACCTCCCCCACAGCGTCTGGGATGGGCTTTCTGACGCTGAGCCTGCTTGTGCCTCAGTCTCCTCGCCCATAAAGCGAGGTTTGCAGCAGCATCTGGTCCACCCAGGCCGCTGCCTGAGCCCGCGTGCGGCCCCAGCGGGTGTTCACAGAGGGCAGCCAGGGGAAGGACCCCTCACGGTCTGCCCCGTGGAGTCCCACCTGAGGGGGGAGGAGGGGTGGCGGAGGGGCTCCCTGCCTGCTTTTCCTTTGCTTAAAGCCGGGTCTTTCCCTCGTGGGGAGGGCTGGTCGGGCGGAATTCACCCCGGGGACACTGGGACCCTTGTCCAGGCAGGGACCCGGGACAGGTGGCTCTGCACGCTGCTGGGAGCACAGACCAGCACCCACGGTCCGAGCAGGGCGGGGCCTCAGCCACCTGTGCAGGGGGACGGGGAGCAGAGGTCGCGCCCTCGGCCCGCATCTCTGGCGGAGGAAGCACGTGGGTTGCCCTGTCCGTGACCCCCACAGTGCCCCGCAGTCTCCATGATTCGTGAGTTGTTCGACTTTGCAGTTAAAACCCGGCCCAGGTGGAGAACACGCTGATTCTGTCCCACCAGCGGGAGTGTGGGGGCTGCTCCGACCCCGTGTGAGGGTCTCCTGCAGTCCCAGGCTAACCGTGTCCCAGCCGCTGTGCTCACACACTCGCGTGGAACCCGTGGTCCGGGCTAGACGTGGCATGGCGGGACCCCGATGGGCTTCACCTGTGGCCTTTGCTGCCGGGGCTGCGCTGGGCTGGGGCCGCCGACAGGTGGGGATGTGCCACCTCCCCCCAGCCCCACCTGCCGGGACACAGCGAATATTCCCGACAACCTCTGGGTTTCCCGCCCTTTGAGCAGTTAGGGTTGGGGGCGGGGAGGTCGGGCTGCTCCCGGCAGTGGGTGGGGAGGGGGCTCCGACCTGCCTCAGAGAAGCACCGCGGCATGAGTCAGACCTAAAATTACAGCAGAGTGGGCGTTGTCTTACATTGAAAAGCAATTACCGATGTTTCAACATGTTCCCGAAGCTCCGTGCCGACAGCCAGGGGAGCTGGAACACCTTCCCCAGCCGCAGGAGCAGCGCGGCACCCCACTCTCTGGACCGTGGAAACGGGACCAGATGCTGCCACCAGCCTCTGTCTTGCAGCCTGGGGTGTGCTGTGGGGGCCGGGGCACGTGGAGGCCCCGGAAGGCAGCCCCACCCGCTGGGTCAAGGCCGCTGGGCCCTCCCAGGGGCACGTCCAGCCCTGCCCCGGTGCCAGGGTTGGGGAGCACAGGCCTTGGTCCACTGCCCGTGGAGGAGGCTAGAAATGCAGCCCAGCCCCTGCCCCCACCGCAGGGACAGGCCCTGGGGGTTCACGTGCACCCCACTGTGCCCAGCTGGGACTCGGGCTCAAAGCGTCTTGCCTGGACCCAACAGCAAGTGAGAAAACAAACCCTCAAACACTTGGTTTTCGTTTATACAAATAAGTAAAATGAAGAGAGAAAAGTGCTTCCTCTTCCCAGAGGCCCTCATGTCAGTAATCGCAAATTGCAGTATTTTATTATTTTGTTGATATGAAATATTTCAGTAGTTTAATTGTTTTTAACTTTCGAATAGACGATTTGCATTGCATTGAGAAGACGATTTCCTAGGCGTGGGCTATTGCCAGATATTCTAAACCCTATTTTGGTTAAATTACGGCACCCAGATTTTAGTAACAAAGCACATTGATTTTATATTCAAAAAGATTTTTATATTTAGTCTCTTAACCTTTTGTAATTCCCACCCACGGCTTCAAACGAGGAGCCCTTTTGTGTAGCGTGCTGCGGGTGGTGTGTGCCGCGGCCACCGAGGCCCACGGAGTCCCAAGCAGGTGCTGAGGGCTGCAGGCTGCGCATGGCTCAGACAGGCCCCTGCAGATTGGACTCCGGACCCCAGAGAAGCCACAGGCTTGAGAGGGTCAGATTCCCTTTTTTTTAATGCACAAACCTTCCCTGTGAACGTTTTCCATGATCTCAGTGATTTCTGTTTCTCACGTGCTGCACAAATGGTTTTGCGTGTTCCTCAGATGATTCTATGAAGAATCAGCCGTTACTGTGAGATGATTTTAGAATTCAAGGTGCCCTCTGCCGCTAATCCCACCTTGTCAATAAAAGTGACAGCGTGCAGCAGAGAATTCCTGGGAATTTCATTGCCTCGTGGGTGAATCAGGTTTTAATATTAATTGTCTGTGGTTAATTACGGCAGAATAGCATAAAGGAGCCATATTTTTAAAGGAAAGTTTGTGCTATAAATTCTTTTTCTAGGAATCACATCATATAGAGGGAATGTCCCAGAAAGATATAGTATAAAAAGGCACCGTGTTGCTTCTAGTGCCAGAGCAGGGGGTAAAAATGGAAATGAACGCGACACTCGGTGTGTGTCCCTCTCAAACCCAGTGGCTCGGGGTGGGGCAGGGTCCCGGGTGGCGGCTCTGGGCGAGGTGAGTCCTCACGTCGAGGCTGGGAGGGCTGGGGAGCCCCCCATCTCTCTCGGGGCTCAGCAGTCTCCTTAGCGGGAGCTGCTCTTTTGGGTAGAATCTACCCTTTTACTCTCTCTTCCTTCTCGGACCCTCTCACTTCTCCAAGGTTCTTTCTTGTTCCTTCCCCTTCCTGTCCAGGACAATTCAGGCCCAAAGCCATTCAGACCCGCCAGTGGCGTGGGCGTCGGGGCCTGGGGGGCTCTAGGAGTCAGGGAGCCCAAGGGGTGGGGACACCCCCACGCAGGGCATGGTCAGAGCCCAGGGGCTGGGGAGGGCTCCTGCAGGGCTTGGTGGCAATGGGGACAGGGTACCCAGGGGTGTCCTCGCCTGAGGGTGGTGCAGGAGGTGGACACAGACCTGGGACAGGGGAAACGAGGAGAAGCCTGGGCTTGGACTTGGAGGGTGTGTGAGCTCGGGGTTTGCGCTATAGACAGATACGGAAGTGAACATGTGTGTGCATGTGTGTGTGTGTGTGTGCCACAGCTGTGCACGCGTGTGTGCGTGCACACTCCCTCTCCAGCTCCGACAGAGCTGAGGTTGGAGCCCTGGCCGTGCCCCGCGGGGATCTGGAGAGCCGTGTCAGGGCGGGCCTGTGCAGGGAGGGACAGCAGCAGGATTGGACGGGGACAGGCCCTGTGTGGGGACGTCCAGCCCTCAGGCCAGCGAGGGGCAGGTGGGTCCCTGGGGGGAGGGGCAGTGGGGAGGAGCCTCGCCTGGACGTCTGGGCAGCACCCGCAGGCCGGGAGCCACCGGCCCTGGCACAGCGCTCGGGACATCGGCCCGTCCTGCGTGTCCTGCAGACACGCACCGGCTGGCTCCTCCGGGCACCCCTGCGCTCACGCCTCTAACGAGCAGAGCTCCTTGGCTAATTGAGTCGACTCTTAAAGACTAATGCAGTGTGTCTGGTCACCTCCAAATGAGACCGTCCTCGCCCCCACAGGGCCCATCGCGTTTTAATTTTCTGATTGCACTTAAATGAAGGAGACATTTTGGCCCATGGCCTGCTCTGCACCCGGAGGGCCTGGCCCACCGCGGCTGTTTGGCGGCACGTCCCAGCCCTGCCCGCGTGTTTACTCGGGCGGCTGCCTGGGTGTCCTACACAGGTGACCAGGGAGTCTAATTGAGTCGGCTGTAAAGAGGTAATTAATTGGCGCTTCCCTCCTGGAGAGGTCAGGCTGCCCGATCTGATCCCTGGGCTGGCGCAGCCTCCCTTTCTGCGGAGTCTCTCACGGTCTCCCGGTGACCTTTATCTTGCTGATGAAGCTATAATTGTCGGCCTTACCGTGGGCATAACGGGCTCAGAAGGAGCTCCTGAGAGCCGGTCGGGCACCGGCCTCTGTGGGTTGGCCCGGGAGGTGCTGAGCATGGCCTCTGGGGCAGGAGTAGCCCCAGAAATGAGCCAGGGGCCGCTCCAAGGGCAGCTGGGGGCTGTGGCAGGGACCCCACCCCCGCCCGAGTGGCTCCTTTGGGCCCGTGGAGCCCAGAATTTGATGAACTTACACATTTGTCAAAGAACGTGTCTCACTGAGCTTCCGCCGTGGCCCCCAGGGCAGTGGTCGTCACTCCCTGGGAGGGGTTTCTGTTGACCGTGGCTGTCACCCGCGCGTCTCTGCACCTCGTCTGTTCTCGGAGGTCAGATTTTAGTGCTTTTGGTGGCACTTGCCACCAGACCTTCCGTGGCCGCACAGTGGGTGACAGGCGAGGCCAGTGCCTGTCTCCGCCACACCACAGCCAGCAGAGGGGCAGCAGCGACATGCCCAGGTGCCACCGAGGGACACCTGGGAATGAGACGGGACATGCACTCTGCTGAGGACAAAGTAGCGGCTCAGGCAGGAGCAGGAACCCGCGAGGTGCTGAGAGAGGCGCTGGCGGGACGAGGGCCTCCCTGGCGAGGAGCCGCGGGAGAGGAGGCCGAGAGCACGGGACCTGCCCGGATGCAGAGGGAAGGCTCCGGCCAGGGCAGCAGGCGGAGGCCACGGGGCTGTGGTCAAGCCGCGGGGAGACGTGGTTGGAGGGTGTGGCCCGTGAGGGCCCCTGGGTGTTTGGACCAGGAGAGGATGGGCCCCCCGCTGTTCCGAGCCAGTCGTGTGCTGCAGTGAGACACGCATCGCAGGGCAGAGCGGGCGCCGAGGGGCCGGGGGTCCTGCCGCAGCCATCCAAGCCCAGGCCCCGGGAGGGCAGCCACGCAGCTGCCCACAGGGGGGACTCGAGGGGGACCCGGGGCACCCTGCACCGACGGGGCACCCGTGACGGGAGGGGACTGTGGCCCCAGGTGGAGGGTGGGGCCTCTCACCAAGGGGGAGGCTGAGCTGGAGGAGGGATCAGGTTTTGGGGACCCAGGGCCCTGTGTCCCAGGCACAGCGTGGGGGCGTCTGCAGGAAGCTGGGGCTGGCACCTGGCCCCAGGGGAGGCGGGAGGTGGAGGCTCCTTGGGTAACGTGGTGCTCACACCACGGGCAGTGAGGGGACCGCCCAAAGTGGGAGTGGACAGGGCAGGGGAGAGGCCAGCCCACGCCAGGGGTGGCAGCGTCGGAGGCTCAGGGGCCGGAGGAAACGGGCAGCAGAGAGGGGCTGGTGACGCTGGTGACGCTGAGGGAGGGAGGTGTCCCGGGCAAGGGTTGTCCTGGGGGCAGGGGACAAGTGGCAGGCCGTGGCCTTCGGCAGCCGTGCAGCCAGTGCTCTGGGCCGACACAGCGCAGAGCGGATCCCGAGTGCCACGCACAGTAGGATGGCACGGCCTCTCCCGCCGGCTGGGCCTCCCTGAGCCAATTCCTTAGGGAAGTGCAAGCTCGTGTGGCTCTTCTGGTCCCCAGGCGGCCCTGCACTGGGGGTCTGGGCTGGGGAGGGACCCACCGTGCTTCAGTGTGACGGTCCCACTCCTGCCCTGTGAACAGACTGGGGGTGAGGGGGACCTGGAGCCAGCGTGCCGCGTGGCAGCGTGGGGCACGGGGGCCAGGGAGGGTGTGGCGGGGCAGGGCGGGAGCAGCGTCAGGTGGACTCAGGTGCAAACGAAGGCAGAACTGCGGTGGTCTTGCCGCTGCAGAGGCCGAGGGGCAGAGGACGGGAGCAGGAGGCCGACCCCCGACCTCTGTCTGGAGTGCGAGGGGTGAGGATCCGGGAAGGGCAGTGGCAGGTTTGGGATTACACCTGAGGGCCGTGAGAGCAGCAGGTGGAGGTGGCAGGGCCAGCAGGTGCACAGGCCACCGTGGTCAGCGTGTGGTCGCCACCATGGGGTCTAGGGGCACCGCGCACGTGACAGCAAAAGTATCCAGATGGTCCCACCCACGTGGCAGCCGGACCCCCATGGGCAGGCCCATCCCGCGTGGCCAGTGGCCTGGCTCGAGTCAGAGCCTGAGGGAGGGAGAAGTGACAGCCCGAGAGAGACACAGCATGGGCTCCTGGGTCAAATACGCGGGGTCTAGAAGGCTCCGTCGCAGGACTGGGGACACAACTCCTCTTTCGGTTTAAGGCTGAAACTGAAACTAAACTTAAAGCCATTTCTTGCTGGGTTTATCTCACCTGCAACAGAAAAGGTCTTGGCCAAGTCAGAGCCTCGTTCTCCCGTGCCCTCAGCAGGGGACAGCACAGAGGGGACCCCGCCTGCACGGCCAGGTGGCCCCAAATGCAGACCCACGGGGGCTGGAAGACTTTCCCATTTCCCTGCTGTTTCACGTCCTCTTCCCGAGGCCCGGGGGGGCAGATGATTCCCGTGACGTTGGTGCTGCCCGGGAGGAGCGTGGTGGCCGGCACGGCAGCTCTCACTCACCCTGCTGGGCCGGGGCGTCTCGGCAGCCGAGGAGCGGAGATGGCAGAGCCTCCGCCGAGGGGAGGCCATGAGATCTCGAGAGAACCTGCCTGCGAGGGCCTGGTGCCACGTAGCTGCCTCTTCCCATGGCTCGGTCGGAGCCTCCGGGCCGAGGAAGGTGGGCACTGGATGGTGTCGGCACAGAAAGGCTGCTGGGCGTGCAGATGCATCTCCCGACGCCCACTCGCCCCTGGAAATGGCAGGTGGGGGGCCAGGGCCTGAAGCCTCGGTGGCTGTCACGTGGACCACATGTCCTTAGAGCTCTGGCCTGGCCCACTCTGGAGCAGCCGCCTTGCGGAGGGCCCGGGCTCTGCCTGCCGGGACGCAGAGCTGGCGTCTGTGTCGTCCAGGAGGTGATGACAGAGGGCGTGATCCAAGGTAGCCGCGCTGGAGCCCGCGTGGAAGCCGTCAGTGTGTTAGGAAGTGGGAATTGTGGCGTCAGCAGCAAGGTTCCGGCCATTGCCCTGGCCGTGAACAGTGCGGGGACAGCAAAAGCTAATGGGGAGAAGAACATTAGCAAGGAACGTCCTTGCAGGAAAGACTTTGCTTTTTATAACGCACCATAACGAGGAAATTAAGACGCCTCCGAGAGAAATAATTCTCCCACTTGTAATTTGGAAATACTTCTGGGGCCCGGCACTCCCCAGCGCCTCTGCTGGGCTCCGGGGAAGGGACGTTAGTGCCTCCGGCCCTCGGGCCCGGCCAGTGCAGGGAGGAAGGATGCCCACTCACGCCCCAGGGCCTGGCGTGCCGTCCGCCGGCACACGCTGGCGGGAGCCGTGTCCCGCTGCCGCAAATGCAGCTGACCCCTCAGGGGCGTGGGCTGCTGCCCGGCCCCTCCCCGGGTCTCTTCCGTTTGCCGACGGAGTTGCGGCCCTGTGGAGACCCTCATCCATGGCCACCGCCCCGGCCCAGGCCTCCCCCCCACCCAGGCAGCCCCAGCCGCTGCCCCCAGACCTCGCCGTGTCCTCAGCTCCTGCCTGGGCCTCAGCCCCAGCCACGCAGAGGACGGTGGGCTGTGACACGCCTGTGAGCTCGGGGGTGGGGGGTCCTGGGCCAGCCGAGTTGAAGGGCCTACCTCCGGCTCCACCCATGCTTTTCCTCAGGAAGGGCCACCCCTCCCACCCTGGGCCCTGGGGGGGGAGGAAGGGAGACAGCCAGGGTGAGCAGGGGCGGCCTTGCCCTACTCGGGTGCCCGAGGATCTTGGGGTCTCCTGGAGCTGTGGCCCCTCACGGGGCTGGTGGGTGGGTGCACGTCGCACTTGCCCGGCTCAGGGCCGCCTCCCTCCGCGGGCTGTGCTCGGAGGGTCTGTCTGGCCTCCTTCCCCGTCCGGGCCCTGGAAGTTGAGCCCCTTAGCTGGCAGGGGCTGTAGGGGAGGTGGAGACCCCCCGGCCCCAGGGCATTGGCCAGCCAGGCACTGGGGGGCATCTAGGGGCCTCCAAGTACACGCCCCTGCACGTTTGGGCTGCCCGAAGGGGGCACCCAGGACAATGGGGGTCCTTGGCCGGGCCCCACCCAGAGATGGGGCAGCCCCGGGCTGCACGGCCGCCTTGGCCACTGCAGCTCCTCGGAGCAGCCTGGTGGACGGCTCTTCCGGCCTGAGCTTCAGCAGCAGTTGGGCCCCTCCTCTCTCCTCAGCCAGGGTCTGCCGGCGAGTGAAGCAAGGCTGCGCGGAGTTCACAGACATCCTCCTGGGGCCACCCCCGCCCGGGTACCGCCCCTTCCTGTCCCTGGACAGCCTCTCCCAGGTGAGTACCACGGCTGGGGGCGCTCACTGCCCACCTGGCTGCCCCCGATCCCCAGGCCACGCGTGTCCGGGTGCTCAGGGCACTGCTCCGGGCCCCTTCTGAGCCTCTGCCCTCCCCCGTCCCCTGCCCGACCCTTCTAGGGCACAGGCAGCAGGTCCAGAGGTGTCCCCGGGGGGACGACGTCCTCGGGACAGGAGCCGCCAGGAGGCAGCAGGTAAGAGAGATCGACCCGCTCACGGGCGGCCGGGGGGGTTGGCTCTCGCTCCCCACGGTGGTCACGGCAGGGCCGCGGGTGCCAACCCCCGCCTGTGTGTCTCACCTCCTGGGGGCTCGTCCGCGGCCGGGGCCTCTCGGTAACCACCTGCGGGTCCTCCCGGCCTGTGACACAGAGCACCCACGGGCGAGGGGTCTGCCCAGGAGTGGCAGGTGCCACCAGCCCCAGCCTCTGTGGTCTGGAGAGACAGGGGAGGACCCCGCGCTGGAGGGGAGCAGAGGGGCTGGGCTGGGTGTCCCTGCGAGGAGCCCAGCTCGTGGCCGACAGCCACCCTCCGAGACGGCCAGAGGTGGGCGGAGCAGGCGAGTCCTGCTTCCTGCGGCGCAGTCACCGCAAGCCCCACTCCGCGGAGTCCTGAGAGGAGGCTCGCCGGGAGGCTGGGGAGGCTGCGGGGCGGGAGGGGCTGGGGGCTCCCGGAGAAGATGGCGGCGGCCAGGGCTGCGCCTCTGAGGGGCTCATGGGCCGGTCCCAGGCCAGGCTGCGCCACGGGCACGGCACTCGTTTTACAGAAGAGGAAACTGAGGCACGGGGACTTAGAGTTCAGTAGCGTCTCGCCCAAATCGTTTGGGTTATGGTTTGACGAATCAGAGAGGACTGCACGTCTGGCTGCAGGGAGGTGCGGAGACGCCTGTCCCTACCTCTGGGGACAGTCCTGCCCAGCACAGGCCAGGCCGTCCCTTCCACCCTGCTGGGGTGGAGACGACGCAGCAGGACTGACGCCCACCTGCCCCCAGAGCCCCGGCCGCCAGCACCACAGGCCTGGCAGGGCCTGGCAGGAGCTCCAGGTGCAATGTCCCGTGTCCCCTGGGGCAGCTGTGAGGTTGGAGACCCCGGTGGGAGCAGAACGTGGCAGCGACACAGGCCACAGCCCCGGAGGGAAAGTCCTGCTCTTGGGAGACGGGAGCCCCCGTGAGACAGGGCGAGCGCGGGGCCTTGGGCAGGTGGGCCGAGTGGGCGGGGGGCCGAGAGCAGGCCCCTGAGGTGGCCGAAGAGAGCGGCGGGGCAGGAGCAGAGGAGCCCCCCACGCCAGGTCTCCAGCCCCCCAGCACACGGGAGCCGGGGCCAGCGTGCCCGGGACAGCGACCCTCAGCCTGCCCGCTTGGGGGCCGCGTTGAAACAGCCGTGCCGAGAGCAGGGCCGCGGCACAGACCGCGGGAGCCCGGGGGAGAAGGGCTGAGTGGCAGCAGGGCCTACGGCCCCCGCCTAGAGCTGAGCCACCCGCGAAGTTTCCTGCAATTAGATTGCTCATCTGTGACGCCGGCAGGCGTGGGCTGAGCGGGAACGTGGGCTTGGCGGGCTGACAAGCCTTTGATCCACGCGCACGGCCGGCTGGGCAGAGCGTCCCCAGTGGCAGGTGCCACCCCGCGCACCGCTCTGAGTCACCGTTTGTGAATTAATACAAAGGCCGCTCTGCACAACCACAGAGGGGCGCAGACAAAGCAAGGCTGCATCCTGCAAACACGGGGGGTCCCCACTCGCCTGCCCTCGGGGCGCACGAGAGCCAGACACAGCACGGCAGCCAGCGTGCGCAGAAGTGCTCAGGGCGCCGCGGTTGACGGGGACACGTCTCATTTCAGCAGAAGGAGGGCTTTCGCGGTCCTCCTGCCGGGAAAAACCAGGGTGGGGGCCGCTCACCCTCCCGCCCGGTCAGCGCCCACAAAGGGGTTTCGCGGCCCTCAAAATCAAACATCCACAGACGGATTCTCATAACCCAGGGGAGATGGGGCGCAGAATCGGAGTCCGCGGCTGCCAATGGCCCGAGCTCTGAACGTCTCACGAAAACCCGCCGGGCTCCTCGCGAAGCCCCCGCAGGAACTTGCAGCCACTTGATCCCCTCACCCTCAGGCCGCCCTGCGCCAGCTGCTGCGGGGCTGTCGCCCTCAAGACTTCTTCCAGGGCCCCCCCAGCTCCGTCCCCCACCCCAAGATTCCCCCTGAGCCATCTGGGAGTTTCCATGATGCCCCAGAGAAGAGTGTGGGGGACCCGCCCAAGGCCCCCAGCGTCTGCCCCCCGCGCTCCTGCCTCACCGCAGCCAGGAAGGGGCCCCAAGACCCTCCTTGTGCCGGGGGCTCCAGCTCCAGCACCCAGACCTGGCTCTGGACCCAAAGAGCCCACCTCTGGAACCCTAAGAAAACCGTCCCTCCCAGCAGGCCTGGCTCCGCCAGTCAGACGCACTTGGACGTTCAGAGGACGCGTCTGGTCTGCATTTAAGCAATCCCGCAGGGCCAGGGCTGCCCGCCCAGGCTGGGTCCCCACCCCAGGCAGGGCACGCGTGGGGCCAGGACAGGGGCGGAAGGACGGATGCTGCTGGCACCCTGTTTGTGAATGACAGACCCCAGTCAGGGTGCAGGGGGTGCCCCCAGGCCAGCTCTCAGCGGGTCCTCTGGGCTCAACTGTACCAGCAGGGACTCGGGGGTCTGTCACTAACGCCCAGGACTCCCAAGGGAGCCTCCAGGCCAAGACCTCCCTGGTTTCCACTGCCCCCCACCCCCATCCCCACACGGCGTGGATCTGCACACGCCACGTCCGCCCAGGGACCGTCCAGCCTGTCTCAGGGCCCCTCCCTGCAGTGGGCTCTGCCGCGCCTCCTCCAGCTGGGGGTCCACGTGCGCCCCGAGGCCTTTTCCGCTTGGGATGTTCTTGGTCCCCAACACACAGCCACCTCCATTTCCTCAGGACCCCTGTGACGCAGCTTCCCGGGGGCCCTTCTCCCGGCTCTGCCAGGCCCGGAGGGCTCCAGAACCTTCCCAGAGAGGCCGCGGGATGTGGGCCTGCTGGCCCTGACCCGGCTGTAGGTCTGCCCGGGTCACCCCCTGGGCCACCCTTTGGCTTCTCTGGGCCGGTGGGCACAGAGCAGCCACCACAGCCTATGTCCCTCCTCAGGACTATGTGTCCCTTTGTGTCTCAGGGTCTCAGGTCGGACTCCCCGGTTCCAGGGAGAGGGACAGGGAGGGCGCATGGCCAAAGGTGGGGCAGAGGCTGGGAGGTGCCTCATCCGGGGCCACAGACAGAGCCCAGGGACGTAGGCCACAGGCGTGAGGCCACCTGAGACACCGCCACAGCCACGCTGGCTCACGACGTTTCCACTCCCATCCCAAGGCCAGTTCCCTCGGCCCCTAAGGAACTGAGAGGCGAATTGCAAACCCCACACACTTGTCTCCGGTTGTCACGGGGAAGTCACCGCCCACACGGCGAGCTTCGGCCCCTGGGTGTCATGGTCCCAGGAGAGTGGCCGCCATCCTCCCTGCGGGGACCCGGTGCAGGCCGGCAGCAGGGCTCCGCCGCCGCTGGTGTCCGGAGCAGCAGTCAAGGGTGGCACCTGGAGCCCCGTCCAGCCCTGGAAGTAGCCACACCGGCCCTCCCAGCCACCTGCCCGGCCACCGGTGCGTCCTGCCTGCCACCCCTCCAAGCCCACGCTGGCCGGCCGTGCAGGAGGCTCCAGACACCGGACGTGGACAAGGAGCCCTCCACGTGCACAGGACGCAGGTGACACCTGGCCGGTGATTTGCATAAGAAGGGGAGGGTGCTCGGCAGACACTCCCTGCGAGAGGACTTTCAGGCGTGATTCCGGACTGTCTCCTCTGACTAAGAAACGCCACCTCTGGGCTCCCTACACTGCGGAGTTTTGGGGGAGGAAAGCGACAGGGGGTCCCTCAGACGCCTGCCCCGAGGTGGGCACAAGCCTGGTGGGCACAGAGCCCGGTGTCCACCTCTGAGAGCCCGGCCGGCCCACCAGGCCCCCGGCACGCTCTGACCCCTGCACTTGGAGGTTTGGACGACCACAGGCCTGCGGAGACCCCCAACCACCTGGCCCCTCCAGGGAGGTCCGGGAGCCCCCCAGCGCCTCCGGCCAAACGGAGCAGCGTCCAGTGGAGGGGCCACAGCTGCCCTGCCTGGTGTCATCACTGGCCAGGGGCCGGAGGGGGTCGGGAAGGGGCTTCTGCGCTGTCCTCAGAGTCTGCTCCCCGAGCTGCTGCCTGGGACGGTCCCGCGGCCCCTTCGAGGAGGAGACAGCATGGGTGGGGCCTCCCTGCGGGGGGAGGGGGGGTGCAGACCAGGCGCGGGCCCTGCACACGCCGCCGCCGGCCTCCCTGGGAGAGGACGCCTTTCCGAGACGGCCTCCCGCTGCATTCCTGCGGAGACATTCCAGGCATATTACGGAATTTCACAACACGACACAGAGCCCGTCCGTTCCTGAACAACGTGAAACCGTGTCAGCTGCGAACGCTGGACTCGGTTTCGCAAATGTGGCCGTGAACTCGTCCAGCCACACGTGAGAATTCCACGGGGGGCGGCTCTGGCTGCATTTTCCCCAGAAACCCTGAATCCGAGCTGCTGCCTGCGGTAGGACAGTGCGGCCGCCGCGAGCCGTCAGCCCAAGCTGCGACCCCATCCGCGGTGCCATGTGCGGGCGTTTGCCTCCACGACCTTGCGCATAATTGCTCATCCCGGCTCTCGGCAAGGACCGGCTCGCTCCTCGCAGCCCTCCCCTCCCTGGCTCAGAGAAAAATGGGTTTAATTAAGACTTCCTGATTAGTCATTTAATCAGTCATTAGGCCAACACAGATGGCGTCAATTAATTTTTTTTATTTGCAAAGACAGTTGATGCTCGGAGCCCACACAGCCCCCACCCGGCGTGGGGTCTCGGTGGCTGCTGCGTGTCCCAGTCCCCTTGCAAGGCTGCCTGCAGCAGGGGCACCGGCACAACTCCCGGTGGGGAGACGCCAGCGTCCCGGCCCCCTCAGCCACCCGGAGCCTGGACACAGCCCGACAGCCGCCCAGCCTCGTCTGCACGGAGAGCATGTTGGGGGCAGCCCGAGCTGGCTGCCTGGCCACCGGCACCCGGGACACTGTGGGCAGGAACCACCAGGGCCGGCGGGTCCGAAAGAGGACGGGGCTGGGTGGCGATGCCCCCTCCTCGAGCAGGAGCCCTGGCGGGGCGCTGTGCCAGTGGGCAGGCCTGGCGGATGTGCAGCTCACCCAGCAGGTGCGCCAGTCCCAGCCCAGCGGCCGGACAGCCGAGCGCAGCCCCCGGTGGAAGCTCAGCCCCGGCCGCAGGGTCCCAGGGCCGGGCGGGGCCTCGGCTGCCCGAGCTTGTCCTGGGCGTGGCTCCCAGAAGCTCCTCTGGGTGGGAGTTCAGAGAAAAACAAGAGAAAGGGGTTGACTGGGTTCTTTAGCTCTTTAGGAACTTTTAAAGATTGAGAAGTGAGCCCTGTCTTGTCCAAGCAGGAATAATAAGCCGAAGCAGGTGTGAGTGCAGGGCGGGAACAGCTGGCCCACGGATGTGCCCAGGCCCGGCCGCCCTAATTCCCCCACAGCGGGATGTTTCCCGCTTGACGCAGCCCTGGAGTAATGGCCCCGCAGCTGGGGAGGCCGGGGCAGGGCCCGCGTTAACCCTTCCCACACCCGCCGCCAGCGAGAGCCCCTCCGCAGGTGAACCCCCAGACAGACAGCACCTCGCGGGCTTTCCAGGGCCTGATGCCACTGCCCGCTGGGGACAGGGCACCCAGGTGGTCCCCGGCGGTCCCCTCCCCACCAGGCCTGGGGCTGGGAGTCCCAGCCTGGACCTTCCAGGAGCCAGAAAAGAGTCACAGGGCCCCCGGGCCTCGCAGCCCCCGGGCCCAGCGAGGCCTGTGCAGAGACGCCCCCCCACCGGGCAGAGATGCCCCCGGGAGCCGCGCCTGCTGCTCTGTTTGAGCCTGTCGCCGCTGCTCGCCAGAGAGCACGCGGCCTGCACCTCCCATCCCGTGGGGGCCACGGAGGAGACGGTTCCAGCTTGGCCCGCACCAGCACCAGCCTGCGCCACGAGTCGCTGAACGTTCTCACTCTGGGACTTTCGCAGGGCTCCCCGAGGGGCTGCAGAAAGACCAGGGCCTCCCTCCAGGGGAGCAGGTCAGGAGAGACATGTCTGCGCCGCTGCAGCCCCCGGGGACAGCTCTGCCCACTGACGCCTCGCCCACTCTTGTCCCGGTGGCCCCCAGCTCCCCGGGCCGGCGCGTCCGTCAGTACCGGAGGCTGCACGTGGCCCCTCATCGCCCAGATCCACACGGACACCCTGGCCCCGGGCCCTGACCGCTCGGTGGGCTCGCTCCTCCTGGGGCCCCTCGGCTTGCGGCCTTTGCCCTCCTGACCCAGGCCCCAGGGAAGAGCCGCCGGCAGAGGTGAAGGCTGTGCCAGGTGCCCGCAGCGCGGTGGGCAGTGCCCCTAGGGCTGTCTGCGCACACACGCCCCCGGTGGGGCTTTGTGGCTGCTCAGAGGACCCGGCCTAGCAAAGGAGCAGGCAGGAGGCCACCAAGGCCACAAGCCGTCAGGAGAAGGAAGGCCCGGCCGCTGGAGCACTAGGCCACGCCTGGGACAAGCGAGTCCATGGACAGGTCGCTCTGGTCACCCCTCAGAGGCACAGCCGAGGGAGTGGGACGTGTCACCTTGTTGGCCGTGCAGAGGTGGTGCCTCCTGGGTCCCGGTGGGTGCACCGGCCCGGGCCACACCTGCCGCCAGCACCTCACAGTCTGGGGCCATGACGCGGCTGCCCAGCCCCATCTCCCGTCTGCGCAGCTTCTAAACACCTCACCAAGGCTCTCGCTGGCTGTGGCCCCTGCCTGAGGCCTGCAGTGGAGCCCACAGCCCGTGCACCGTCGCCCGCGTGGCTTTGTAAACACTGGCAACGTCCACGGCTCTGCAACTGGCCGAGCGAGTGAGCGAGCGACGCTCCGTGCTCCGTAAACGGCCCTCAAGGACCCGCGGTGTCATCAGCCTGAGGTCCAGGCAGCCTGTGCCCTCGCCCAGGTCCCAAGACACTGAGCCGACGCTGGGCCAGGCCCCGAAGGCCAGTGCGAAGCAGGACTGGCCGGTGGGGCGGCTGCCTGGGGCGGCCATCGGTGGAAGGTGGCAGCGGGGCCACGTGGAGAGCAGGACCCGCTCAAGCTGGCGGCCACCTGGCTCCCGGGCCGACACGAGGCCTGTTTCCCCTGGAAACAAAGTAACTTTAAAGCCCTTTGTCTTTGCCACCCACAGGATGCCTGTGGCGTTTAAGTGAGTCGGGGGCGCCCTGGGCTCTGCCCCAGCTCTGTGCTGGCTGTTGGCCAACTCGGGCCACGAATGACAGGAAATGGCCAGCCACGGGGAGGCCACGGGACCACTCCAGGTCCGCGGGGTGGGTGGCTCAGGGCAAAGCCCCACCCGGCACAACCGGGGCCTCATACGGCCCGGACTGTGCATCTCACGGCCGGAGGGTTCGGGTGAGCGTCCCCAGCCCCCCGTCCCTGGAGCAGGGGGCTCAGGAGAGGCACCTGCCAGGGGCTCAGCTTCACCGTGTGTGGTGGCCACGCGTCTTCACGTCCCCAGGCCACCTGCTTCCCGGCCCAGATCCTTCCTGGCAGTGACCCTTCCCCGGACAGCTGCTCCTCCAGGGCACCGTCGGGCAAAGGGGCTGGGCCGTCACTTGCCGCAGACCAGACACCTGAAGGGCGGGGGACCCAGGGCAGGGGCCTGGGGCAGCTGTGGCCAGAATGGGGGAGGCCCCGGGGCCAGACCACTTCCCCCTCCCATCCCACCTGCTCCCAGGTGACACTGGCCTTTCCGCCCTCCGCGGGCACGCAGCCCCCCACAGCCCTGCCCCCCACAAAGTCTCCCACGGTCACTTCTTGCTGGACGCTGAATGCCGCTCCTAAGTCTCCCGGCAAATTCTGTGCATCGCTGTTTGCTGAAGGCTCCAGATTCCCCTCGCCCTCTGGAATCTTCCTGGCTTTCCCAAAGCTACACCCTGGTCTGGGCGACCCAGCAGCAGCCCCTGGGGCAGGGTGGGGTGGTCGGGCCCAGCCCCGCAGGCAGCACACAGGGACTCGGGTTTGCTCAGCGAGGGGCAGAGCGGAGGGGCAGGGGTCTGGGCGCAAGCGCTGGAGGACTCTCCGGGCTTGGGCAGCACAGCCATGGCCAAAGGACTGTAGTCACCGCTGCGCCAGCCCGTGGCCTCTGCTGTCCAAGGGCTGCGCGTGGGCCCTGGAGCCACGGCCCTGGTTTGGGCTGTGGACGTGGCACACGAGGGCCCCGGGCAGGGCGCTCAGGGGCCTCCTCTTCTCCCCACAGGCCCCACGGGACGGCAGCAGCAGGGCTGGTGGCAGCGCTCCCAGGTAGGTGGGCAGCTGTCGTCCGCGACCTAATCCACCGCGTCTGCCTCGGTGTCTGGACAGGCAACAGCACCTCAGCCAGGGAGGCTGGCACACGCGGCCCAGGGCTGTGGGTGGGCGCCGGCGGGGTGGGTAGCGGACAGCCTGGACCCGAAGGCCCCGGGGTGGGGGACGTGGGAGCAGCACGGCCCTCCCAGGGGCCACCGCTAGGGGCTGTGGGGCAGGAGAGTTTGAAATCAGGTGGAGTCACAGCACTTGATGTGGGGAATGTTCCAGAAAGGAGGGAACCAGGCGAGTGCTGGGGGAAGCACAGCAGGAGCAGAGGCCTTGGGTGGCTGAGGGGCTCGTCACTGTCACGGATGCACTAAGGGGCTGCAAGGCCGTCCCCGCAGGGCCTGGTGGGCCTGGGCAGAGCACATGGAGGGCCAGGGCGAGGGGCTGCAGGGGCTTGGACAGAGACCCCTGGCTGGGCACCCCCTGTCCCGGAGCTCAGCCAGGAGCCTGGTGCCCTGAGCCAGACTCGGACCCCCCAGAGCCTGGAGGCCGAGTGCCCGAACGTCCCAGCCAGACGGAGCCTTGGTCCCATGGTGGGACGTGGCACCAAGTGGCTGACGGGTCCAGTGGAGAGCGGGTGCCTCCCTGTCCCCTTGGCCAGCATACGGCCCTTGTTCTGGCGTCTCAGGGTCCCGGCAGGAAGCTGCAGGCTGCGGGGCCCACCTCCCAGGGTCGACCCCTGACACGGCCAGGAGAGCTGGCGGAGCCCCCGCAGCCAGGAGAGGTAGGGCCGTGAGCATCTCCCCAGCCTTTGGGGCCCTGCTGGCCACAGCCAGAAAGGTCCTTGTGTGGTGGGAGGAGACAGAGCTCTGAGCAGTGTCCCTGGCTGTCCCCCAGCAGCCCCCACGCGTCCGCTGCCAGCCCAGCGCTCCCCAGCACCCTGGCAGGAGTAGGTGGGCAGGGAGAGGAGGGTCCCCCTGCCCTAGCCAGGAGGGGCTGGCTCCTCCCGTCCCGGCTTTGACTGGCATCGGCCAGATCCTGGCTTCTCTCTGGGCACGACCCTGGCCCGAGGGGGGCATCGCTGGCCGGGGGCTTATTTGGAAGGCTGTGGCAGCCCCGGGGAGAGAGGGGCGAGTGGGGATCAGACTGGGGGCCCCACTAGGCTAAGCTGGAGTGTGGCCAAGTCCCTGAGGCAAGAGCTGGCCCGAGGGGACACCAGGCCCACGGCCCACAGCTGGCCCACGTGGCTGTCGGGGCCGGCCTGCTGCAGAGCTGCCACTAGCCGGAGCCCCTGCCACTGGCCCCTCCCATGTGACGGGAGATGGGCCTCGGGAGCGGGGTCAGCTCAGGCCTGGGCCACAGCCGCTGCCCGCTGAGCTCACAGGCTGCCCCGCCAGCCGCCTTGGCCGCAGTTGGTTTAGCTGTGTTCTCGGGAACACCTAGAAACCGCTGCTTGGAAACACTGCGGCGTTGCCATGCGCGGCTGTTCCTCCAGGCCCGCCAGCCAGCCGGGCCCTGGTGCCCAGGCTGCGCCCGCACCGCCAGGCCTCCGACTGCGTGGCCCCTCGCAGGGCCTCCGGACCCCCCGCCCCCCGCGGTTTGTTCTAAAGGAGCCGACTCTGGGCCAAGCAAACTCCCCCGGCCGAGCCCAAGAAGGCCCCGGCATCGGCCCACGGCCCGGCCGGCCGGGAGCAGCCGTTCCCGGGTGGGGGTGCTGCGGTGCGAGCCCCTCCTGCCCGCTTCGCGGCGGCACATTCCTGCGTGAGCCGGGCCAGCCTGGGACGCTTTTTCCACGCTCTGGTGCCAGCCCCTGCAGGCTCAGGGGAGGGGGGGAGAAGACGGTTTCTATGGCAACCTCACTTTTTGTTATTTCTTATTTTCTTTTTTATGGTTTCTCCAACTTTGAAGCTCTCCAGACAGTTTACAGACTGTGAAGGGAAAAGCACGTTTGCTTCTCTCTCGAGAGCCACAGGGCCACCCCGGGCCCCACCCAGGGAGCCCTGCCCGGCCCCTTCCCCACGCCGGCCGGGCGGGGGCTCCGACAGCAGCCCAGGCCTTCAGAGGTTTAGTTATTTTAAAAAACATTTTAAAGGAAATGAATTATTTTTCTCCTAAAAAGGTAGGAAAGTATCTGCAAAAGAGCCCTCCCCCCAGCCACGCAGCTCGGGGGCCTGGGAACAGCCGCGCCCGGCCCTCCACCGCAGCCCCGCTCTGCCTCCGGGACACCCGAGTGCGTGGCCGGGCCGGGGCCGGAGGTCAGGCGCGGCTCCCTGCCCTGAGACTCACTTGCTGGCTAAGCCGACTGTGCGCCCCGCACCCCGGGAAGGCACGGCCTGGCCGCACAGTCACAGTGCCGGGGCCGTGGCCTCCGGGCGACTGAGGACTGGCCCCACGTGTCTCTTGCAGGGGAGTACGTGGTCATGGTCCACGACGTGACTGCTCCTCCGTTCCTGGGCCGCACGCTGCCCACGGCCTGCAAACACCTGCGGGTCCTGGCGGGGGCCCGGCCAGCCGCCCCGCGTCCCTGAGGAAGGCCCTGGAGCCGCCCACGGACACAGCCCTGCATCGGCAGTGCCACAGTGACACCACGTCTCCTTGGGAGGCCACCTGCACTTTCAACGGAAGGGACACTGCCTCCGCTCCCAGGGCCCACCCATGTCTCCAACGGCGAGAGCCGCCCTGGCGTGAGGGGACCTTGGGCTGCCCCACAGAGCCCCACGGCCACGGCCTAGAATAAACCCTCGGTGACAACTACGGAGCTCACGCTCGATGTACCTCGACACATGACAAGGAGGCCACTCGCCGGGGAGGCGGGCAGGGCCCGAGCCTGTGCCGCTGCCACAGCCCCCACTCTGCGCCGAGCCCTGGGAAGAGGGGGGCATACGGGATGCGCGTAGGGGTGCGTAGGGGCGGTAGGGGCACGTCTCACGCCTGCGGGCCGGGCCCCCAGGACTCACCCGGCACTGCTGAGCGGCACGCTGCTGCCCCGCACCGTCCCAGGCCCTGCCCAGGTCTGTGCCGGAATCTCTGCCAGGCAGGCTGGGGAGGGGTCCCAGCCCCTCCCTCAGAGCCCTGCGGCAGAGCCCGGCGCTGTGGCTCGCCACAAAGCCCAGCTGCGGGACGCCCACGCGTGGGAAGCAGGAGGCAGTGAGAACACGGTCGGAGATGGCTCAGCAGGGACTTTGCAGCTGCCTCAGGGGCACTCCACTACCGATGAGGCTTGAGGACGTGTGGGGGTGCTGGGGAGGCCGGGGCACTGGCCACTCAGTTGGCACAAAAGGCAGTTGTCCCCAAAACCCCACCTCTGGCCTCACCATGCCCACCTGGCTCATGCGCAGCCCAGGCTGCCTCTCGCCCTCCGCCCGCCCCGGGCTGGACAGGCCGGCTTTGCCCGCCGTCACCCCTGACCTCAGCCCCCCCTCTTGACTGGCCACCGCTCACCCCTTCCCCTGGGAGGGGTGTCCAGGCCCAGCCCCCAGACATCTGCTCCTGCCCCAGGGCCCACATGCCAGTTCTGGGCCGCGTGGGCCACCTGTGTCCCCAGAGGTAGTTGCGTTGCTCACGAGGGGCACCCTGCGGCCCCCACGCGCCAAGCCCCCGCCCTCCCTGGAGTTGGGCCGGCCTCGCCCGGCAGGCTCCCTCGGTGCTCCCTTCCCTGGGACTCCCCGACTGCAGACCCAGCTGCAGCTGGGGCTCCGCAAAGGCCAGCAGCCCCCTCGGGCGTCCCAGGCATTTGTGACTTCACAGGTCTCCCTGCGCCCGGCCCCCAACGTCTCCCCAGAAGCAGCTCCTCCTGCTCCTCCGGGAGGGTGTGGGCAGCCTCCACCCACGCCCAGAAGTTGGGTGGGAGGGTCTCAGGGGCCCAGGGGCTGGCGGGGCCTGGGGCGCCGCAGGGAGGAGCAGGCCAGCGCGAGGGGCGGTGAGCTTCCTGTCCCTGCAGGCGTCCGGGCGCAAGCTGTTGGCCCGCTGGAGGTGGGGGCCCCTCCTCTGGCAGGAGCTGAGCCTCCCCAAGGCCCGTCTGGCTCTGAGCTCTGCCGGCCCGAGGCCAAGCGCCCAGGGTGCCCCCACTGCTGCCGAAGCCACCGTCTGGAGAGGCCCAGTGCGCTGGCGAGTCCCGGGCACCCCGGCTCCACTCGGGAGAGCAAGGACACAGCCCCCCACACCCCATCTCCCTCCAGCCAGCGGCAAGGCTGCACCCCTCAGGTGGTTCGAGGCTCCCAGTGTCCAGGCCTAGGGCTGATGGTCACCCACGGCCACGGGCGTGGTCCTCTGACCCCTGTGGCACCGGGGTGCCCTGGGATTGGCCACCAGCACCCTCAGCACAGTCAGAGGGGAGGCTCCGGGCTCACGCGCCTCCCCGCCACCTGGGCCACCTGCAGACCCCGCCCAGGCTGGGCCTGCGTGCGGGAGCCCTAGTGACCGGCCAGGTGACAGCGGGTCACACAGTCCTGACCCCCCAAAACTGCATCCGAGCCCCAATTCACTGTGCCTGCCCCTCAGGTAAGACCACTTTGTAGTCTTTCTCACTTCAAGAAGAAAACACATTTCTGTCAAAACAAAAGCAAAGACAATGTTTCAATTTAGGAAGGAAAAGTTGCAGGGAGACAGGCAGCTGCTGTGTCCGGCGTGTCCAGAGCCCCCCGGCACTTGATTCCCATTGGCATCCCTGGCTCCTCACTTGGAAAACCCGCGGCAGGAAACGTGCAGTGCTGCCCACCCGGGACCGGGGGTGGGGTCCGCGCTGCGCGGCTGCTTTGTGGACAACGGGCAGGGCCGGGCCGGTGAGGGGTCTGCAGAGCCAGACACCCAGCCTGGGCTTGCTGTGGTTCTCACGGCAAATACCCCGCAGGCTCGAGCCAGGCAGGACTAAGCCCCGCGGCTTTCCTGGCGGGAGTTGAGGGCCCAGGAAGGTGACAAGAGGGGCAGGCAGGGGTCCTGAGCTGAGGAAGGTGGCTGGACCCAGCAGGGCTGTCTTCTGCCCCAGCCCTCCCGGCCCCGCCAGGGTGGGGCCTCCTCTGACTGCGCGCATCTGAGCTGGGGGACAGTCAGCCTCGTGGGGGTGGCAGTGCTCAGGGACTCGTGGGGACCTCCCAGGGAACGGGGCCAGGAGGAAGCCACTCCCAGCCAACCCCCACTTCCTCACCCTGCGTCCTGCAGGCAAAATGTACATGAAGAGTGAATTCTACAGGGTCTGGGCAGACTGCCCCCCTGACCCCAGACCCCGGCCCAGGGACAGGAGACAGGGCCTGGGAGTGTCCAGCCCCACCATACCAGCAGCTGCAGGCCAGGGGGCCCCCAGGGACAGTGCCCCCCCCACCCCAGCTAGCCTCACAGGGGCGGGCACCTGTGACCCCGCAGAGGGCCGGCCCTTGCCCCCAGTCCCGCCAGCCCCACTCTGCAGGGCCTGTGAGACTGTCCCAGGGCCCTCCCCGTCCAGCCCCACCACAGGAGTCCCCAGCCAGCTAATGGCCCCATGCAGGGTCCTGCCCCTCTCCTGTGAAGGCCCCTCCCCCACTGTCCCCAGTGGGTGCTCCCATGGGCTGGCCTCACCTCCCCTGCCCTGTGACCCTGGGCACGGATTCCGGCCCACTGGACCCACGCCTGGCACGTGGGATCCTCCAGGATCGCTGCTGTTCCCCTCGGCAGTGAGCAGGGGCCACCCCTTCCCAGTTTCCGCCAGCAAGCACCCCCTGTATGTTGAGTGGGAGGGGCTTCTCGGTGGTGGCCGGGTCCGGGGTGGCCATCTGGGGTCAGGCTGGAGGAGGTGGTGTCTGTTTCTGGCCTGGAGATCAGGGCTTCTGGGGAGCCTCCCCTGGGAAGAGCCCGGCGGTGTGCCCAGGTAGGGGCCTGGGGACCCCAGCGTCCCCACCCTCAGGCCCACTCACACTGCCCTGCGATGGGCTGGACCTCTGGCCACCTGCCCCACCTTCCCCCAGGAGGAGTCGGGGGAGGGGGCTCTGGGTTCCGTCCCTTGGGCCCCTCCTGTCCACTGACCTCCCAGGGTCGAGCACTGTGGCCCGTTCCCTGGGCAGGTATTTCCTGAGCAAAGCGACAGCGTCGAGCAAGGTGGGACATGGACGGTCCTCATCTGGAGTCCGTGTGCGCATGACAGAGAGAGAGAGAGGCAACGGGGGGGGGATAGGAAGGCTGGGGGGTCCCCCTGCTGGCCCCCTTCCGGCCCCCCTTCCAGCAGTGGCCTCGATCAGGGTACCCCTCCAGAGGCCGCATGGGTGTGAGCAGCACAGCCAGGCCACAGGCTGCAGCTGGACAGGGCCCGCCTGGCACAGGCGGCTCCTCCCAGGCTGTCCTGGGGCCGCTGCCGGGGGGTCACCCAGGACCCCAGAGCCCTCTTCGCAGCTCCGGGCAGGGTGGGCACTCTGGGTGCCGGGTGGGTGTCCAGGCCAGCTGGTGGGGCTTCTTGGGGGTCCTGGGTGGGCAGCCCACCAGGCTCACCTGCCAGCTCTCACTGCCTGCCCTGGGATGGCCTCAGTCCTGGGGTCACGCTAGCGGGGAGTCACACAGGCCTGTCTCAGCAAGACCCCCTGCCCAGCAAACCACCCTCCGCGCCGGGAGCAGCCCTGCTCTAACGCCAGCCCCTCCTGCTCCGTCTCCTCAGAGCCAGGGACAGCGCCCAGGGCTGGCCCTGGGGCCTCCCTGGCGGGAAGAGGAGCCAGGCAGGGCAGGCAAGGGGAGTTCGGAGACCAGGAAGGGGCTCAGAGTGGGGGGGACCTGCCCAGGCTCGGGGCTGCCGGGGGACATGCTGGGGTCTTGGTGAGGGGCTCTCGGTCTCTGTAGAGCGGGCTGTGCCCCGTTGCCAGGGCCAGGGCCTTGTTTGCTGGCAAGTAGGGCTCAGTGGCCGGTCTGGGCAGCCCAGATGGGGCCTGGCCCCCCACTTGACCC